>NC_045438.1:41466473-41766473 GCF_002776525.5 Piliocolobus tephrosceles
AATAGAATAGAATAGAATAGAATAGAATAGAATAGAATAGAATAGAATAGAATAGAATAGAATAGGAGTAGAGTAGAGTAGAACAGCCCAGCCCTGGCACTTACCAGCTGCGCAACCTGAGATATGTACGTGAGATACAAACTCTCTGTACTCAAAAAGTCCTCATCTTTGAAATTATCCTGCCCAATGTGTTGTTAGGAGGATGGATGAGTTGCCATTTGGAAAACACTTAGAAGAGTATCTAGCACATAAAAGTTCTATATTTAAATACTGGGTAGGTAAAAGCCACGGACTCTAATACATATAACCCCATTAGAGGGTAGTTGTTTCTCATAAGTCTCCTGTGCCATGGAGGATAGTGGAAATGAGTGAGGTTCTTTGTTATTCCTCTTCCTTATCTATGTGTACACGTGCATGTGCATGTGTGTATTTTTATATCCACCATTTTAACAGTTGCTTTCCAGCTCTTTGTTAATCCTCCCATCAACCATTCATGACCATATTGTTATCAGTTGACAGAGGAGTCTCATAGAGGTCACTCAGTGGCTCAGGTCACAACACTTTGGATTTAGAGTTGGAATTTACATCCCTATCACCGACATCCAAGACTCATGCTATCTCCACTTTTCCCAGCCCCCATAGATACACACATACACCTGGACTTGATCCTCAAATTCTGCCTTATTGGGAAGTTTCTGGGAGAGTACCCAGATGATTCTGAACAACAAAGTATCCATGACAGAAAACAGGTCAAAAGGCCCAAAGTGGTTTTGTTAGAATGGTGGGATTATTAAATTTTTCCCATTTCTCTGTTTTTCAAAATTCTCCTTTATAAAATTATATTGACTATATATAAAATCATATGTTTATTTTTTAAATCATCAGTAATTGGCAGAAGTATTTTTATGTTTTATATTTGATTTAAGTCTGTGTACACTGTTTCTTGTTTAAGGAAGAGATTCAAATACTTCCCCCAAACATGAAAACTCAAGTCTTGGCTGTGGCTGGAGGTGAAAGCACAGAGGAAACAATACTTCCTCTTATAGGTGACTCTTTTTTTTCCAAATCAAAAACTCTATACTGTCTTCTCCTGTTCAAACCTGGGAAGCATTGTAGAGAATGTAAAGATCAAGGAAAGGGTTTTAATTCCCAAATAGATCAAATTTCAGTTCTGAGAGCACACAGAACTAACTAAGGGACTGCCAGGGAGAGGCCAGGTGCCTTCCAGAGCAAAACGACCATTAAGGGGTTCCAAGCCCTAGATTACTCATTGGGTCTAATGATGGACCTCCCAATCTACATTCTGAGCATGGATTCTGTAGCAGAATGACCCATACTGCTGCATTTGGTACCTCATATATCTAACATTGATTCTATTCTCTTATAGGGGACACACACTAATCAAAACTTTTTGTCTGGTCAGAAACTCCTTATCCTTCCTGTTCTTAGGGATCTTCCACCCATTGCATTATGGTAGGTGAAACTGACTTGCATTTAGAAAGTGAAGAATTGTACTTGCACCGCTGGGCCATTTTACCAATAATATCCACCTATCCAGACTCCTGAATTTGGAAACAATGATGCAACAAAGCAGGCAGAATGAGAATTTATACAAACCTGGAACCGCAGCAACACCATCAGACACTTTCTAGAGTTGGCAAAGGCAGGGTTCCCAGGTTGTGTGTCTGGTGCCAGTGCTCAGTGGCATCACCAGGTGAGCTCTAGGCCATGATTTTAGACCCTTCAACCTAAATCCCTTGTGTCTCTGCCTATTATCAAGCCTGCATCTCTGTCAACTCCATGAGCTACACCAGTACTTGCCATGGATAATCTGACCAGTTCATATATCCAACTCCTAGTTTGGCCAGTTTAGTCTCAAACCCTTTCCAGTTATTTCTTTGACCTTTCTTTTACCTTCATTCAATCCATTTCCAATTTCGTTAGTCAAGATATGTTATGACCCTTTACAATTGAGTGATTTTTCCATTAGAAGACTTAGAAGACTGGCTGGGAGCCTCATCAATTCTTCCAACATGAGTAGCAGTGATATATTAGTCAGGGTTCTCTAGAGGGACAGAACTAATAGGATATATTTATGAGTTTATTAAATAGTATTGACTGATGTGATCACAAGGTCCCACAATAGGCCATTTGCAAGCTGAGGAGCAAGGAAGCCAATCTGAGTCCCAAGGCTGAAGAACTTGGAGTCTGATGTTCGAGGGCAGGAAGCATCCAGCACAGGGGAAAGATGCGGCCTGGGAGGCTAAGCAAGTCTAGCCTTTTCACGTTTTTTTCTTCCTGCTTTGTGTTCGCTGGCAGCTGATTAGATAGTGCCCACTCAGATTAAGGGTGGGTCTTCCTTCTCCAGCCCACTGAGTCAAATACTAAACTCCTTTGGCAAAACCCTCACAGACACACCCAGGATCAATACTTTGCATCTTTCAATCCAATCAAGTTGACACTCAGTATTAACCATCACAGGCAATAATAGCTAACACTTACAGTGAATGTACCATTTTCTATGTACTTTCAGTTGTTATATCATACATTCTGGAGGAAAATAAATACGGACTATTTACTACAGCTATACCAATTTTACTGATTAGGAAATGTGCCTGGAAGAATGACATAACTGTCCAGTGTCCACAAGTAGGTACGTGGCAGAGATAAAACCAAATCCAACTCTGTCTGCCTTCGGTGACTGAATGCAAACCACTTCATGCACATCCCTTTTGGGGCCTTGACAAGCTGTTGTATTTCAGCCAGAGTTAACTGGGTCAGCTTATTAAATCAATCACTAGAGAAACATTTCATCTAAGTTTGAAAAGGCCAATAAGAAAAAGTCACCTGAATCCAAGAGATTGTTAAATCATATTCTACAACGATTAAAATATTTTCTCTTCTCTTAGAGACAGAAGAAAAGCTGGAATAATGAACATGTCTTTGTGGTTTCAAAATTCGAGAAATGAGCAATTTAGAGAAAAAAAAAAAAGAATCTCTTGCTCAAGGTGTCAGGGTCTCTCTCAATATTTCTATTGGACAATGTGACTTTGCCAGACCCTGGGGCAGTCTGCTCGCATCAATTTCTGTCAATTCAAAATTGAAAGCTATTTTAATCAGTACATTTTTTGAGTGCCTAAAGAAGCATTATAGGTCAGCAAGTTTAATTCAAAAGATGATTTCTCATTTAAATGATCTGAATGGGAAAAATATATATTTTCCCCCTGTCCAATGGGATCCTGATGAGACAGACACAGAACTATCAGTGGAGAAATTCTTTCCAAGCAGCAAAGACATCTGTGGACCCTTAGTTGTTCCTTCAAAGCACTTAATTCTTAAATATTCAGAGAACCTGTGGTTAACATGAGAAATCTAGGTGAGGATTTGAAGTGGTGCTGCTAGCATCTAATTCATGAATTTTTATCACCTAAAGACAACTGTAAAATTTATTTCCTCCTTCCTATTTTCTTTCCTTCCTCCACTTCTGTCCATTTGTAATATTTCTTTCTTTTTCTTTCCTTCCTTCCTTTCTTCCTTTCTCCCTCTCCCTCTCTTTCCTTCTTTTTTCTTCTTTCTTCCTTTCTTTTTTCTCTCTTTCTTTCATTTCTTTCTTCCTTCCTTCTTTCTCTTTCTTCTTTCTTTTTCTTTCTTTCTCTCAAAACATGTTATTTCTTGACTCCCTTCCTTCCTTCTTTCTCTCTCTTTCTTTCATTTCTTTCTTCCTTCTTTCTCTTTCTTTCTTCTTTACTTTTCTTTCTCTCAAGACATGTTATTTCTTGACTCTTTTCCTTCCTTCCTTCCTTCCTTCCTTCCTTCCTTCCTTTCTTCTTTCTTTCTTTCCTTTTTCTTTCTTTCTTTTATTTTTCTTTTCTTTCTCTTTTCTTTCCTTTCTTTCTTTTTCTTTCTTTCTCTCCCTCTTTCTTTCTTCCCCCTATGTCTCCCCTTCCCTTTAACTTCCCTTCCTTTCCATTTATTTATTTATTTATTTTTGAGATGGAGTCTCGCTCTGTCTGGAGTGCACTGGTGCATCTCGACTCACTGCAACCTCCACTTCCTGGGTTCCAGTGGTGCTCCTACCTCAGCCCACTCACCTCAGCCTTCCAAAGTGCTGGGATTACAGGCATGAGACACCATGCCTGGCCCGTTCTTTTCTTTTTAGTGTATCACCATTCCTCTTGTACTCTACCCACTTTGTGGTGATGGTGACAATTTAAAACAATGACGGCATTTTACTCCAGAGCAGCCAAGCACGAAAAACCACAGTAATACTACATGGTCTTTTTTGGCAGCGGGAGATCATACTAAGTCCAACTAGTAACTCACATGCATGGGTTTGGGAGACCTGTGATTTCACCACAAATCCATGTAAGGCTTTGGCCAAATTATTTGGTTATGTTGTCTAAATTTTCCCAACCAAAAGCTAGAATAATTTATAAACTTGTCTATTATATTCCCTTTTGCTGTTCTATTAATTGTATTTCATAATCCTCTTCCTTGAAACATTTACTATGTCACTTTGGCTACCTTACTATAAAATGAGGATATATCAGCTATGGTGGAGGACAAGTTTTATAATATATTCTGCAAGGAGAACACCACCACTGACTTAAGTTGTAACCACTCTTTACAGAGGAAACTAACCTATATTCCATTAGAAGTCCAGAGGAGGGACTGAACCATATCATCGACCTCCAACCCTCATGCTCTTTGCATTCTACATTTTAAAAATTACTGCAACTAGCTCCATTTTTAATGAGCCACTTTTCAACTGACTGCCCTCTTACTTTCCACTTAGCCACCGAGTTTTGTACAGTCTCCAGGGCGTTGGTGAAGAGCCCTCACAAGGTGCCTGCAGTCCGTTCTGCTCCAAAATTTGCTAGAGCTTCACTGAAAGTAACAAGAAGGGGAGAGATTAGCTAACTCTGCTCCCTTGTTAGGTTCAACATTTAATCAGAACCAAATCCTGATTTTTTTTTTTTTTTTTTTTTTTGGAGATGGAATCTGGCCCTGTCACCCAGGATGGAGCGCAGTGGCGTGATCTCGGCTCACTGCAACCTCCTCCTCCTGGGTTCCAGCAATTCTCATGCCCCAGCCTCCTGAATAGATGGGATTACAGGCACGTGCCACTAAACCTGGCTAATTTTTGTATTTTTAGTAGAGACGGGGTTTCACCATGTTGATCAGGCTGGTATCGAATTCCCGACCTCGTGATCTGCCCACCTCTGCCTGCCAAAGTGCTGGGATTACAGGCAACCCTGATTCTTTAAATTGAGATTTGATCTCTCCTAACTCTAAGAATAGAAGGCTTCAAAATGGGAAGGGTGTTAAGACCATCAGAAAGCAGCAATTTTCCCAGGATATTAATCCTTTCTTAACCCCTATAACTTTAGTGTGAAACATTAACACAGAGACAACTGAAATGGAGTGATACAGATTGTGCCATTTACAATGTGACAAATTCCTGAATTTCTCTGACATTCAATTTTCTTATCATTTCTCATGGTGTCACTCATACTATGTAAAACACTGCTTCAAAGAAATCAGAGATTACACAAACACATGGAAAAGTATTCCATGCTTATGGATAGGAAGAATCAATATCATTAAAATGGCCGTAATGCTCATACTGCTCAGAGCAATTTATAAATTCAATACTATTCCTATCAAACTACCAATAATACTTTTCACAGAACCAAGAAAAAAAAAAAAAAAAAAAAACTATCTTAGGCTGGGCACAGTGGCTCATGCCTATAATACCAGCAGTTTGGGAGGCCAAGATCACTTGAGGTCAAGAGTTCAAGACCAGTCTGGCCAACATGGTGAAACCCTATCTCTACCAAAGAACATACACACACACACACACACACACACACACACACACACACACACACACACACACACAAATTAGCCAAGCAAGCATGGTTGTGCTCACCTATAGTCCTAGCTACTCGGGAGACTGAAGTGAGAGAATCACTTGAACCCGGGAGGCGGAGGTTGCAGTGAGCCAAGATCATGCCACTGCACTCCAGCCTGGGCAAAAGAATGAGACTTTATCTCAAATAACAATAATAATAAATATAATAAAATAAAATGAGAAAGAAAAGAAAAGAAGGAAAAAAAACTATTTTAAAATTCATCTGGAACCAAAAAAGAGCCCAAATAGCCGAGGCAATTCTAAGTAAAAAGAACAAACCTGGAGGCAACATGTTATCTGTCTTCAAAGTATTGTGCTGCAGGGCTACACTAACAAAGACAGCATGGTACTGGTACAAAAGCAGACACATAGACCAGTGGCACAGAGTAGAAAGCTCAGAAATAAGGTTGCACACCTACAATCATCTGATCTTCAATGAAATTGTCAAAAACAAGCAATGGGAAAAGGATTCTCTAGTAAATGGTGTTGGGATAACTGGCTAGCCATATGCAGAAGATTGAAACTGGACCCTTTGCTTACACCACATAAAAAAAAATCAACTCAAGATGGATTAAAGACTTAAATGTAAAACTCAAAACTATAAAAACCCCGGAAGATAATCTAAGCAATACCATTCTGAACATAGGAACTGACAAAGATTTTATGATAAAGATACCAAAAGCAATTGCAAAAAAAGCAAAAATTGACAAATGGGATTTAATTAAACTAAAGAGCTTCTGCACAGCAAAAAGAAACTATCAATAGGGGGAACAGACAACCTACAGAATGGGAGAAAATTTTTGCAAACTATGTATCTGACAAATATCCAACATATATAAGGAACTTAAACAAATTTGCAAGAAGAAAACAAGTGTATTAGAAAGTAAACAAAGGACATGAACATCTTTCAGAAGCAGGCATACACGTGGCCAAGACCAAGATGCATATGAAAAGAAAAGCTCAACATCACTGACTATTAGAGAAATGCAAATCAAAACCACTATGTAATACCATCTCATACCATTCAGAATGGCTACTATCAAAAAGTAAAAAAGAAAAAAAAAAACTAAAAACAGATGCTGGCCAGGTTGTGGAGAAAAAGGAATGCTTACATGCTGTTGCTGGGAGTGTACATTATTTCAACTATTATGGAAAGCAGTACGGTGATTCTACAAAGAGATGAAAACAGAATGACCATTTCATCCAGCAATCCCATTACTAGGTATATCCTCAAAAGAATATAAATTGGCTGGGTTCAATGACTCATGCCTGTCATCCCAGCACTTTGGGAGGCTGAGGCAGATGGATCACTTGAGGTCAGGAGTTTGAGACCAGCTGGCCAACATGCTGAGACCCCGTTTCTATTAAAATACAAAAAACCTAGCCAGGCCTAGTGTCATGTACCTGTAGTCCCAGCTACTTTGGAGGCTGAGGCATGAGAATCGCCTGAACCTGGGAGCCGAAGGTTTCAAAGAGCCGAGATCACGCCACTGCACTCCAGCCTGGGTGAAAGGACGAGACTCTGTCTCAAACAAACAAACAAACAAACAAACAAACAAACAGAACATAAGTTGTTCTATCATAAAGACACATGCATGCATATGTTCACCGCAGCACTATTCACAATAGTGAAGACATGGAATCCACCTAAATGCCCATCAGTGATAGACTGGATAAGAAAATGTGGTACTTATACACCATGGAATACTACACAGCCATAAAAAGAATGAGATCATGTCCTTTGCAGGAATATGCATGGAGTTGGAGGCCGTTATCCTCAGCAAACTAATGCAGGAACAGAAAACCAAATACCATGTTCTTACTTACAAGTAAGAGCTAAATGATGAGAACATATCAACACAAATAGGGCAACAACAGACACTGACGCCTCCCTGAGGGAGGAGGGTAGGAGGAGAGAGAAAAGCAGAAAACATAACTATTTGGTACTAGGCTTATTACCTGGGTGATGAAATAATCTGCACAAAAAACCCCTGTGACATGAGTTTACCTGTATAACAAACCTGCATATGTACCCCTGAACTTCAAATAAAAGTTAATTAAAAAGAAAAAAGAAAACAAAAACAAAACATCCAAAGGGACTTACATTCCTGAAAGTTTGAATAAAGTTATCAGAATATATCATGCCTTATTCCCAGTTCAGCAAAAATTTTTAATGTTATATATTAAAAACTCTAATCTAGGACCTCAAAAAAGTAGGCACTCACTATGTGTTGTATCTTTCCCTCAAAAATATTTTCAAGAATTGGATCTTTTAATAATTAATACATCTCTATATTAACTAAAGAATACTTTTATAACAAGCACAAATTATACACATACACACATACATTTTCCATGCGCAAAGCTATTATATGTAAAATATGAAAATGTTTACTTACTCTGAATTCTTTTATAGTTTCTCTGGAATAGAGGTAGGTTGCTGTAATGCAACACAAATGAGGAAAAGAGACAAGGATTTGGACTTCTAATGTTTTTATAGGGCAAATGTAAACACAGGCTGATGTTTTACAGAATAATGCCTTCAGGCCAAAATATATCAACAACTGCTCTCTGTGCCCTCCCCTCCCCGCAATAGAATTAGTATCGTTTGGATCATGAAGGAATAAATATTAATAATATGAGTCCTAATTGACTAATTAATAACATGCACAATACAACTATTTGACAAATATAAATCAAAGAAAGAGCATCTAGCTTTTTGGTAATGGGAGGATACACAATCAAATGCAGTGAGAAATTATTCAGGGAACTGCAGAAAAATCAGGCTGCATTGTTCTTTTCCAAGAAAGCAGCATGCAAGATCATGTTATTCACACACAAAAGTACTGGAATGCAACCATCCCCTTTTCTTACTACAAACTGCAATTCTATTCAATTCTAGAAATAATTATTGAGCGCCTACTATGAGTACCTATTATTTGTCATGCACATTGGTTAGTATTTGTGGAAACCAGTACACTTGTATTAGTCCGTTCTCACGCTGCTAATAAAGACATGCTCAGGACTGGGTAATTTATAAAGGAAAGAGGTTTAACTGACTCACAGTTCGGCATGGCTGTGGAAGCCTTGGGAAATTTACAATCATGGTGGAATAAGAAGCAAACATGTCCTTTTTCACATGGCAGCAGCAAGGAGAAGTGCCAAGCAAAACTGTGAAAAGCTCCTTATAAAACCATCAGATCTCATGAGAACTCACTCTCACGAGAACAACTTGGAAATAACCACCCCCATGATTCAATTACCTCTCACAAGGCCCCTTCCACTACATGTGGGGATTATGGGAACTACAATTCGAGATGAGATTTGTGTGGCACAGCCAAACTATATCAACACTAGATTGGTGACAAGCACATGCTTTAGTGTCAGGCAATGAGTTTTTGAAAATCAATTCCATCACTTACTAGTTTTTTGTTTTTACCATGGGAAAGTTAAACAGTGTCTCTCTCTCGCTCTTGTTCCCTTCCCCTCCCTCCTTCCTCTCTTTTACATTGAGACATAATTTGCATATAATAAGATGTCCAAGTATTAAACAAGCTAAATGATATCTTACATTTTTATATATACCAGATCAATATACAGAACATTTGCATAATCTCAGAAAACATCCTTGTATTCCTTCCCAATGAAAAGTTTCCAGCCCCACTCCCATTGGAAGAAAATACTATTCTGCTTCCCGTCAATACAGGTTAGTTTTGCTTATTGTTGAAATTCGTATAGATAGAATACTATATGTTTTTGTTTTGACAGGGTCTCATTGTCACCCAGGCCAGAGAGCAGTGGCTCGATCTTGGCTCACTGCAATCTCTGCCTCCCGGATTCAAGTAATTGTCATGCCTCAGCCTCCCGAGTAGCTGGAATTAGAGGCTTATGCCATTACACCCGACTAATTTTTGTATTTTTAGTAGAGACAGGATTTCATCATGTTGGCCAGGCCAATTTTGTAAGATGTCTAGCTTCAAGCATTTAGAAAGGTATTCACAGAAAGAATATTTTTCTGCTGTTCCTGCTTTCTCCTGTTCTTTCCTCACTCCAATGCGCAACAGTTGTTTTCTCTCAAATCACCCAATTTCTTTCATGGCATTTTTCATGTTTGAAATGATCGTGTTTATTCATCTGTTTACTTCTTGATTTCCTATCTCCCCAGATAAGAAACTCCTCAGGGATAGAGAACCTTCTGTTTTATTAACATTCTAATTTCTAATATCTAGGTTGGAGAAAAAAATAGTTGCGACTTCATATTTCTCTTTCTTTTGCACTATGCTCTCATTTTAATTTCAAATATGAAATGAGGATGGACGTTGTAACTGAAGCGTGCTCATTTAGATATAGGCATCTTATGTTTAAACCATCAGGTAAGATGCCTAGGGTACTTGTGGATTCTTCAGAGCATTTCTCAGTTGTCCTTGTTTACAAATTGCTACCTTTGAAGGGAAACTGAGCTAAAGCATTGCTTAACATTTTTAAGCTGCTAGCACAGCAATTTCATATTCTCACATTGAAATGAAAGATGCTGTTAAAAATCCTTTAAAAGGTGATTAGATGATGCTAAATACTCTTTAGAATTGTCAACATACTTCTAAGGTTTTTTTATACCTCTGTAGACAAAGGATGATGGCATTTTTTTGTTGTTCCTTTGCTCCTTATTCAATCATTCAACCAATTTGAATGTCTTCCATGTTGTAGACATAAGACATACATCTTGCCCTTGTTAAGCTCAGATTACAGAAGAAAGTTTATTCAAAGAGTGGGAAATGCCACACTAGAACCATGTGCAAGTTACTCTGGAAAGTCAGCAAACAGATGGGACTGAATGAGGCTGGGAAACCAGAAAAGCACCACCACAGAACAGGTAATGTTGAAGCTGAGGCACAGAGAAGATTCATATACTCATCAGAAGAGAATGTGAGTGAAGAGTAGTTATGACTGACAGAACTTGGGAAAACAAAGAGGTGAGAAAGGAAAGTCAGTAGTTCTATCAATCATATCAAATACTGAGAATTAATAGGCTGATAGACATAAGACAAGTCAGTAAATCTCCAAACAAAGATTAATGGCTACTAATTGAATAACTCCGGGCTAAGTGCTGGGCATGGAGAGAAGGTCTTGCCTAAACAGTTCTTGTCTTCTGGTCTATATTCTAATTGCTGATAGAAGACATAAATACTTTACATGCAAGCAATGATACAAGGCAATAATACACAGTGCAGTGTTGAGGAAAATGAAGACTTTATTGATTAGACCAGTGGGCTTCCAACCTCTTCATTACTCATTTCTACTTGTAAAAAGTGTTTGAGTATGCATGCCTTTATATTTATTTCCTTGGAAACAATGCATATATACTATTGTCTAGATACATCAAAATCAGTAAAGATTAATTTTTCCTTGTAGGTAAAAATAAGTATAAATAGAAAACCTAATACTTTTTCCATACCTTAGTGGATCACCTTGTGTAATTCTTAGGGTACACACACCTGCATAAAAGATGACTAGCTGTGAGCATTTTGAAAGGTATTCACAGAGATAATATTTTTCTCCTGTTCACAGCATGGCCTAGATTTGTTCCAGAAATGAATGGCACTTTTAAGAAAGGATGAAAATGGGAGCAAAATGTGTTCTAGAAACTGAAGGAAGAAAATGCTTCCTAGACCTTTGATTAAAGGAGGACATTATATCAAGCTTAGTAAATCTAAATCAGGGTTTCTCAAGTGTGGTCTATGGACCACTTGCATCAGAATGACTTGGGGAGATTATAATGTAAACTGACTCCTGGGTCCCACCCAAGGCTCACTGAAGCAGAATATCTGGAAAAGGGGACAGGGAAACTGTAATAAGCTGAGTCTTTTTATCACTAAAGTTTAAAAACAAGCAATCTAAAAAATGGAGACTTCGAATAGTCAAACCAAAATTTTGTGTATTTTATGAAAAGCTAAGGTGTCACAGAGATGACAGATATGTTAGTACGTCTGGTTGCATTGGAGAATCCCTCAGTCATAGACAATATAAAATCTATGAAAAATACTTACTTTCAATGTTTAGTTTTGCTAAGGAGAGGAAAATTTGCTATTTGGATCCTCACTCAAATATGGAATATTTTCTCTGAGAGTAGTGAATACATTTACAATTAAGATTATACTTCTTTTTTCTACCGACTATATGCCATATGATGCAGGAAAGTGGTTTTTGAGTCTTTGAGGACAACTTGCTCTCCAGGTAGATGAGTATAGACAAGAGTGATGCCCAATGAACAGTTCTCTGTAGCAATTATTAATATGGCTTAATCTTTAGTTTACAGCCCTTGTCACAGTTTTGGATATTCTGGTTCAGTTATCTTATTCTTCTCTAAAACCAATCATGCATGAGATAGCTCAATTAGAACCAAAATTTCTGAATGATCCATTCTATCAGTGCGTTTCACTACATATTGAAACTTCCACTCAAAGGTACAAACTAATCTTTTACCATACATTAAATAGAAACCAGATATTAGTTTGTGCTACTGTGCATGACACAGTTCCAATTTGTATCCAAAAGTCCCCTGATGGAATTGGAACACAAGAGCTTGTTTGTGGCTTAGAGGCCCCGTCTAAAGATACAGTTATTGAGTTTTAAAAAACTGAATGAGGGAATTGTTTTTAAAATCGCATTTCTGTTCCCTCCAAATGGAAACAATCTTCTTTTAAACTCTCATGACACTTTATCTATAACTCTCCTATAGTACATATCACTTTCCCACTGGTATCAATATACACACATCCCTGGATAGATCTCCGTGATGATCCATGCTTTACAGAGGCAACGCGTGGCTTCATTCATCATCTCTGCTAAATAGTACCTTAAGAAAAAAGTCTCAAAGATAGATATTTAATATTAAATGAGCTCTAAACACCTTCTCAAGATTCAGAGAGAGGCAATTCATATCTGCAAATATAGTACCTGCCTTTAGTTCTCATTTTCAACCCTCCAAGTTCTTATTATAGGGCCACAACTCTGCACCACCTAAGGCAAGGACTCGAACCCAGTACCTTCCACCTCACTCACTGTTTTATGCCTTAATTACAAACAACTAGTTAATATTTGCTATGTTCGTTTATATAGTTAAGGAAACTGATGCTAGTAGAATTTAAACAAGTTGTTTAGAGTCACACAACTTTAAATAGAAGGAGCCTGTCTTTCAGACCAGATCTGTTAGACCCAAGAGCCTAAGACAATGACTATATTCCATCTGCCCTCCATTGTGGATTCTTGTCTAATTCTCCATTCTGGTCTCTGTCAAGTTCTTACACTTACATAACAAAAGCAAAGTACATTTACAGTATATTTATATATTTAAAATATTTAACAATAGATCATAATGCTTGTTAAGAGAATATATTATTTGTTAATTAAGCTATACATTACATTGATTTATTCATATAAAGAGTGAAGAATTTTGGCTAAACTAGTCCATCATGGAGAGACATTATGTTGTACCGCAGTATTTGAGCATTTCAAGAGAATTTCTATGTAAAGTTCAAATATTTTTGGAAATAATTATAATATTTGTTGAGCATCAATCATATGTCAGGCATTATACTATCTAGTTTCAGACATAAGACTCCAAAGAGACAGGGGCTAACAATGTCTATTTTAAATCAAAGAAAGCAAAGACCCAGGATAAAGGATGGTAGGTTTCTTGCCCCACGTAGCACAGTTAGGAAGCAACTCTCAAATATTTCTTCCTCCGAAGCCTTGTTCTTTCCATTAAACTACATTTCCTCATTCATATGTTCTCTGCTACCTTCCATCTAAATTCCTCCCTTTGAAAGGTGGAAAAAGATGCCATAACTGAACATTTACTACACATGAAGTCTCGTAGCTCTCCTGTGCTCTCAATTTGCTATGTTGAAGAAGCTCAGTAAATCTTTTGCTTGCACCTACTTCCCTTTGACTAGGGCTGACATTTCTGAATTAGCTGGGCATCTAATACCTGAGTTAATCTAGTAATATTGTTCTACGCCATCTTTTTCTCTCTGACATGTACTCCCAAATATTCATAATTCTGTGCTCCCCCATGAATGTGCAGCTACTCATCTTTCTCTTGTTCTATTTTTAAAACTCATTTTTTTCTGCTGATTCTTTCCTGATTGCATATCTTTATTTCACAAATATTGGCATTCTCCTCAGCACGAATACTGATGAAAACATACAGTATGAAACACATTGACAGCCTCTTTTCTATCACCTGGCCTAGGGAGGAGTCCACACAGCTTAAGCAAAATCCACTCTAAGGCTGAAGGAACACTGGCCACATAACATATTAATAATTCAAACCCTGACAACCACACAACTAGAATGAGTTGTTATTTTCCCAAAGGGATTCAAATTATGCTTAACATGCATCCCACAGGGAAGAATTTTACTGAATTCTCTCCTCTCTGGCTGTGACCAAGAAAAAATAGAGGGGAAGAAAAGCTTGCTATTTTAGAGCTGGTGAAGGCTATATTTGGAGAGGAAGCTTGTGTTCTATTGGAGGCTAATTTTGGAGAAGATTACAGTGGAAATTAAGGATAACTACGATGGAGGGCATTAAGGACATAAAATTTAAAATGTTACTTTCACCTATCAGTAGCCACACCAGGAAACACTAACATCAGCTATGTTACGCTCCTACAATGGCCTTTTGAAGATGTTATAGATTCTGTATTAAAGACACAAGGCATTCACCAGTTTAAACATTTCCTTCCCTCATTTGGAAAACTGAAGTCTACTTTTTAAATATCATGCTTGCTTTGGAGAAAATGAAATATCCTGAGATGATAAATGAACAACAATTTACCACCTGAAGAAACAAGCCACACTGCCCCCTGAGCATTTTTCAGGAGAGGCAGAACATCCATTGATCATGAATATTTACTCCTGACATACCCAGACCACCTGTAAATTTCCTGGTCTGGAATGGAAAATAAAAAATGTTTGCCACACCATTACACTTATTCCAGATGAATGCTAACACTGTATGAACAGCACTTTACTTCAGAACAGATTTAACACTGAGGTTAACTGTTTTTTGTCTATGAGAGGTAGAGGCAAGCGTTTTCTGTTCAGGACTTTATTGATGGAGAACTATGGGCCATGTAGGTATGATGGTGACTGTAGGAGTTTTTGAAATACACAGTAGATCCTTTTCCTCAATTAATAATAACATTTCTGAAATCAAAAGTGATATATTTTCACTGCAGAAAACTAGAAAATTTAGATAAGTGAAAAAAGAAAAAAAAAAAAAAAAAGACCAAAATCCACCTACAATTCTAACACATAGAGGAAATTACATGATACTTTGATATACATCCTTCCAGGAAGTTGTTCAATGCACAAATTTATGTTTTTCCCAAAATAAATATTGGACATATGATTGGTAAACAATATTTTAACATAAATATGTATCATGAATATACATCACATAGTTAAATATGTATATTATTTCATTCATTAATTTCAATGTATGTATAGTATTTATTAAATATTTTAATATAATTTCTTCTTTTTAAAAATTTTAAGATCGGGGTACATGTGCAGGTTTGTTACATAGGTAAACAGGTAAACTTGTGCCATAGGAGTTTGTTATACAGATTATTTCATCACCCCAGTACTTAGCCTAGTACCCAATAGTCATGTTGTCTATTTTTCTCCTTCCTCTCACCCTCCACCCTCACGTAGGCCCCCGTGTTTGTTGTTCCCTTCTATGTGGCAATGTGTTCTCATCACTTAGCTCCCATTTATAAGTGAGAACATGCAGTATTGGATTTTCTGTTTCTGCATTAGTTTGCTAAGAATTACGGCCTCTACCTCCATCCATGTTCATGAAAAGGACATGATCTTGTTCTTTTTTATGGCTGTATAGTATTTATTGGTGTATATGTACCACATTTTCTTATCCAGTCTACCACTGATGGGCATTTAGGTTGATTGCATTTCTTTGCTGTTGTGAATAGTACTGCAATGAACATACATGTACATGTATCTTTATGATAAAACCATTTATATTCCTTTGGGTATATAACCCACTAATGAAATTGCTGTGTTGAATGGTAGTTCTGTTTTCAGTTCTTGGAGGAATTGCCACACTGCTTTCCACAATGGTTGAACCAATTTACACCCCCAACAACTACTAACAGAGTATAAGCATTCCCTTTTCTTCATAACCTCTCTAACATCTGTTATCTTTTGAATTTTTGATAGTAGCCATTCTGACTGGTGTGAGATGGTATCTCATTGTGGTTTTGATTGGCATTTCACTAATAATCAGTGATGTTGAGCTTTTTTTTATATGCTTGTTGACTGCATGTATGTCTTTTTTTGAAAAGTGTCTGTTCATGTGTTTTGCCCACTTTCTAATGGAGTTTGTTCTTTTGTTTTGTTTGGTAAACTTTCTTTAAGTTCCTTAGAGATGCTGGATATTAGACCTTTGTCAGATGCATAGTTTGCAAAAATTTTCTCCCATTCTGTAGGTTATCTGTTTACTCTGTTGATAGTTTCTTTTGCTGTACATAAGCTCTTTAACTAGATCCCATTTGTCAATTTTTGCTTTTGTTGCAATTGCTTTTGAATGTTTTCATCATGAAATCTTTGCCAGTTTACATGTCCAGAATGGTATTACCTAGGTTGTCTTCCAGGATTTTTACAGTTCAGGGTTTTAAATTTAAGTCTTTCATCCATCTTGAGTTGATTTTTGTATATGGTGTAAGGAAGGGATCCAGCTGCAATCTTCTGCATATGGCTAGCCAGTTATCCCAGAACCATTTGTTGAATAGGGAGTTCTTTCCTCATTGCTTGCTTTTGTCAGCTTTGTTGAAGATCACATATTTGTAAGTGTGCAGCCTTATTTCTGAGCTCGCTATTCTGTTCCATTGGTCTATGCATCTGTTTTTGTACCAGTGCCATGCTGTTTTAGTTAGTGTAGCCCTGAAGTATAGTTTGAAGTCCCATAGCAAGATACCTTCAGTTTTGTTCTTTTTGGTTAGGATGGCTTTGGCAAATTTGGGCTCTTTTTTGTTTCCATATGAGTTTTAAAATCATTTTTTCTAGTTAGGTGAAGAATGTCATTGGTAGTTTGATAGGAATAACATTGAGCCTGTAAATTGCTTTGGGAGTATGGACATTTTAATGATGTTTATTCTTTCTGTCCATGAGCATGGAATCTTTTTCCGTTTGCTTGTGTCATCTCTGATCTCTTTGAGCAATGTTTCATAGTTCTCATTATAGTTCTGATTTCATACTTCTATCACCTCTCTGGTTAGCTGTATTCCTAGGTATTTTACTCCTTTTGTGGTGAATGGGATTGTGTTCCTGATTTGGTTGTCAGCTTGACTGTTGTTGGTGTATAGAAATGCTAATGATTTTTGTACATTGATTTTGTATCCTGAGATGTTGCTGAAGTTAGTTGTCAGCTTCAGTAGCTTTTGGGCTGAGACTGTGGAGTTCTCTAGAAAAAGGATTATGCCATCTGCAGACAGGGATAGTTTGACCTCCTCTCTTCCTATTTGGATGCTATTTATTTCTTTCTCTTATCTGATTGATCTGGCCAGGACTTTCAATAATATGTATGTTGAATAGGAGTGGTGACAGAGGGCATCTTTGTCTTGTGCTGGTTTTCGAGAGGAATGCTTCTAGATTTTGCCCACTCTGTACGATGCTGGCTGTGGGTTTGTCATAGGAGGTTCTTATTATTTTGAGGTATGTTTCTTTAATACTTATTTTATTGAGAGTTTTTAATGCAAGAGGTGTTGAATTTTATTGAAAGCATTTTCATCATCTATTGAGATAATCATGTGTTTTTTTTCTCTTGTTCTGTTTATGTGACAAATCACATTTATTGATTTGTATATGTTAGACTGACCTTGCATCCCTACTTGATTGTGCTGGGTAAGCTTTTTGATGTACTGCTGTATTCAGTTAGCCAGTATTTTGTTGAGGATTTTTGCTTTGATGTTCATGAAAGATATTGGCCTGAAGTTTTCTTTTTTGTGTGTCTCTGCCAAGTTATGGTAGCAGGATGATGCTGGCCACAGAATGAGTCAGGAAAGAATCCCTCCTTTTTACTTTTTTGGAATAGTTTCAGTAGGGATAGAATCCACTTTTTTGTATATCTGGTGGAATTCAGCTGTGAATCTATCTGGTCATGGGTTTTTTTGGTTGGTAGGCTATTTATTAGTGATTCAGTTTTGCAGCTCCTTATTGGTCTGTTCAGGGATACACTTTCTTCCTGGTTCATTCTTGGGATTGTGTATGTGTCCAGAAATTTATCCATTTCTTCTAGGTTTTCCAGTTTGTGTGCACAGAAGTTTTCATAATATTCCCTGATGGTTATTTGTATTTCTGTGGGCTCAGTGGTAATATCTTTTTTGTCATTCGTAATTCTGTTTATTTAGATCTTCTCTTTTTTCTTTTTTTATTAGATCCCATTTGCTAGCAGTCTATCTATCTATCTATCTATCTATCTATCTATCTATCTATCTATCTATTTATTTATTTTTTTCAAAGAACCAACTCCTGGATTTGTTGATCTTTTGAGTGGTTTTTTGTGTCTCAGTCACCTTCAGTTCAGCTCTGATTTGGGATATTTCTTGTCTTGTGCCAGCTTTGGAATTGGTTTGCTCTTGGTTTCTCTAGTTATTTTAGTTGTGATGTTAGATTGGTAAATTGAGATCTTCTTAACTTTTTCATGTGGCATTTAGTGTTATAAATTAACACTGCCTTATCTGTGTCCTAGAGATTCTGGTACATTGTATTTTTGTTTTCATTAGTTTCAAAGAACTTGATTTCTGCCTTAATTTCATTATCTACCTAAAAAACCTGGCTGAACATTTTTTCTCTCATTTTGACCTTGGAGAATCTGACAATCATGTGTCTTGGTGATGATCTTCTTGTGTAAAATCTTGCAGGGGTTCCCTGTATTTCCTGAATTTGACTGTTGGTCTCATCTAGCAAGATGTTGGGAAATTTTCATGGATGACATCCTGAAATATGTTTTCCAAGTTGTTTGCTTTCTCTCTCTTTCTTTCAGGGATGCCAATGATTCAAAGATTTGGCCTCTTTACATAATCTCATATTTTTCAGAGGTTTTATTAATTCCTTTTTATTTTTTTTCTTTATTTTTGTCTGACTGTTTTATTTCAGAGAACCAGTCTTCAAGTTCCAAGATTCTTTCTTCAGCTTGGTCCATTCTGCTGTTAAGACTTGCAATTGCATTGTGAAATTATTGTAGTGTGTTTTTCAGCTCTGTCATGTCAGTTAGGTTCTGTTTTATACTGGCTGTTTTGTCTGTCAGTGCATGTATCATTTTATTGTGATTATTAGTTTCCTTAGATTGGATTTTGCCATTCTACCGAATCTCAGTGATCTTTGTTCCTATCTGAATTCTATTTCTGTCATTTCAGCCAATTCAGCCTGGTGAAGATTCCTGGTTGGAGAACTAGTGTGTTTGTCTGGAGGACGTAGGCTCTGGCCATTTGAGTTGCCTGAGTTCTTGCATTCATGCTTTCTCATCTCTGCATGTGGATGTGTTCCTTTGACTGCAGTGTAGATTGACTACAGTCAGTAGACTTCTTTTCTGGATGTTTTCACAGGGGTGAAGCTTTGTTCATAGTCTTTATTTGTAGCTGACTTCTTGTCTTTTGTTTCACAGGGCAGTATGTTAGTGAGATATTTTAGGTGTTGAAGCTTTGGGGTGTAATCCAGTAGGTGTCACTTAGGTGTATTGGTCAGTTAGTAGGCTCTTTCTTGGTCATATGGCCTCCCTGTATTTCCTCACAGTTGCAGCCATGGTGCCTCTCAATCCTCTGAAAGTGTGGGCTCCTCTCCCACTTGAGTGCTGGCACTCTTGGACAGCCCACTGCACTCTGGAGCAATCTCAGGGTTTATATTTCCTCCTTAATTTGGAAGTAGTGGAGGAAGGAACCTTAGCAGTGATTGTGGCCAAGGGTCTTTTACTGGGGTTCTACCCCAGAGAGATGTAGGTCAGCAATTGCTCAGCATGATCATCCCAGGCTGTGGGGTCTGTACTGTAGGCCCAGGCCAGGGGTTCCTTGTCTGGTGATGAGCAGAGGAGTGGGTGAGACTTACGTAAGACAGACTGGCCTCCTCTCTTGGGGCCGACTGCAACCTGTTGGAGGGTGGATAAGGCCCTTAGAGTCTTTGCTTCTTCATTAGTCTGAGGGTAGCAGATAGTACCACCACAGCGGCAGAGGCAGATGCACTTTCAGTTGTTCCTGGGGCCTCCACTGCTGAGAAACGCGGAGCCACTGTTACTGGAAGAGTTCAACCAGTGGGGTAGGGTAGCTGCTTTGCTGATGTGAGCTTTGAGCTCTGCTTGTAGGGGAGCAGGAGATTGAACGCTCAATGGGAGGAGAGACTGTTCTTCTCTTCATATGATGACTATGGCATCCTGTAAGCTTGGGTGTAGCCCTCTGCTTCTTTGTTTCTTCCCCAAACTGAGGGCAGCAGGGATAGAACCACTGCTGTGACAGTGGCAATGCAGTTGCCAGATGTCTCTGGGAGCCTTTCCCCAGTGAGATTCCAGGCTACTACCAGTGGGTATGCTTAGCTGCGGGTGGAGATTACTGTTCTGTGGTCATGAGTTAGGGGGCCTGTCTGGTGAGGAGTAGGGGGTGGGGATTCCAAGAGAAGAGGGGCTGGACTCTTCCTATGTGGCTGCAGTTTGCTGGAGGTGCCAGCATCCTGACTAGGTCCTTTGTTCCTTCCCCCGTCTGTGGGCTGTTAGGATGGTACCACTGAGTCTGCAGTAGCAGAGGAGTTATGGGCTGACTCTGGGATTTCCTTCTGAGATAAATGCTGAGCTGCCTCTGATTGAAGTGGTCAGGTGGAGGCAGGATGAAACTGTGCTGGAGTCCCAGGTCAGACTGCCTGCCCAGTGAGGAGAAATGAGGATCCAGACTACTTCTCTGGTTATAGGAGGCTCCCTGGCTCCATGTTTCTCTTGAGTGGATGGTTGTTCTACCTTGCTTCTCTCCATTTTCCCTGGGTCATGTTGTTTCCTTGATGAATTCCAATACGTGTACCTGGATGTTTCAGTTGAAAGTGCTGTATTTATTCACCCCCTTCTAATTCCATGAAAGTGGTACACACTAGCTGCTTCTAGTCAGCCTTCTTGGCCAGCCTCCCTCTAACTTCTTCTTGCAGGTTACTTTGTTTCCAGTTCATTATTAACAGTAGTATGATGAACAATAAAATAATTTAATCTTTCTGTTTAAAAATTATTTTAGTGGAATTGTTTATAGTAAATATTCAAAACAAAACTTGAGGGCTACTTCACATAACATGAAATTATTTGTTTGAAGTGAACACTGTTCGAAGTGGAGAGACTGTAAATGGTGTGTGTGTGTGTGTGCGTATCATATTTTCTTTATGATGGACACTTAGACTGATTTCATATCTTGGCTATTGTGACTAGTGCTGTAGTAAACATGAGAATGTAGATATCTCTTCAACATACTGATTTTGTTTCCTTTGCATATGTCCCCAGTTGTAGAATTGCTAGTTCTTATGGCAGCTCTGTTTTTATTTTTTGAGGAACCTCCATGTTATTTTCCATAATGGCTTTACTAATTTACATTCCCGTCAATGGTGTACAAGAGTTCACTTTTTTAATATCCTCACCAACACTTGTTACCTTTCTTTTTTTTTATCATAGCCATTCTAAACAGTGTGAGGTGATATTTCACTGTGGTTTTAATATGCATTTCCATGATGATTAGTGATGTTGATGATTTTTTTCATATACCTATTAGCCACTTGAATGGCTTCTTTTGAGAAATGTCTGCTCAAGTCCTCTGTCCATTTTTGAATTGGGTTATTTGTTTTCTTGCTATTGAGTTGTTTGAGTTCACTGAATATTTTAGATTATAATCCTTTATCAGATATATGGTTTGCAAGCATTTTATCGCATTTTGTAGGTTGTCTCTTCATTCTGTTAATTGTTTGCTGTGCAGAAACTTTTTAGTTTGTTATCCAGCTTGTCTATTTTTGCTTTTATTGCCTGTGCTTTAGGTGTCATTTCCAAAAAATCATTGGCCAAACCAATGTCATGGAGTTTTCCCCTATGTTTTCTCCTAGTAGATTTACAGTTTCAAGTCTTACATTTAATCTTTAATCCATTTTGATTTATTAATCCATTTTGATTTTTGTATACTGTGTGAGACAAAGGTCTAATTTTATCCTGTATGTGGATGTACAGCTTTTTCAGCATGATTTTCTGAAAAGAATGTCCCTCTCCCATGTGTTCTTTGCATTTTTGTCAAAAATTAATCGAACATAAATGAATGGATTTATTGCTTGACTATCTGTTTCACCGGTCTATGTGTTTGCTTTTATGCTAGTACTATGTTGATTACTATAGCTTTGTAATATATTTTGAAATAAGTTATCATGATACCTCCAGCTTTGTTAGCTACAAATAAAATAAAATAAAATACTTGAAAATAAATTTATCCAAGGAGGCTAAGGAGCTATACACCAAACACTAGGACATTGATGAAAGAAATGGAAGAAGACATGAACAAATGGAAAGGTAGAACATGTTCATGGATTGAAAGAATTAATGTCAAAATGTCCATACTGCCCAAGCATTCTGCAGATTCAGTGAGTCCCTATCAAAATGTTAATAACATTTTTTCACAGATATAGAAAAACAATACTAAATTTCATATGTAATCACAAAAGACACTAAATATCCAAAGCAATCTTGAGCATAAAAGTGGTTTTCAATTTATAAACAAAATGTGTTCCAAAACATTATTTATAATTTTTCTCTTCTTTGGACAATGTATTTTGTGTTTTGGGTTTGAACGTGGTTATATGGTCTAGGTCATTCATCATTGACTACTCATTCCACACACATATTTTTTGAGAGCATTCTATCTAGTGCTATCTGCTGGGAAAATGGTAGTAAAGGCTTCTAGAAAGATGAAAAGGAATATATCAGAGGGGAAGGCAGACATGAGATTACCGTTGGATTTGCACCCTTGACCCCATGCTCCACTCTCTGGCTGAGCCCTCCCCTTCAACACTGGCTCCTGTCTACTCTTCTCTGCTCAAAAATAGCACTTTAGTGCCTCTCCCTTCTTACTTCACCATCATGACCCCTTCTCCACTGAGTTATATCCATTGCCATATAAACATAGTTTTGTACTTCCTGTCTTAAAAGAAACAATTTGTCTTAACCCAGTTCCTCCAAGAGCTCAAACCATATTTTTCTGTTCCACCTCACAGCATAATTTCTTAAAAATATTGACCATACTCTATAATTTCTCTCCTCATCTCATCTTTTAAAAGTCAGCTCAGGCATCACCCTAACCCAGAAATCCTCTAGGACACTGAGAGTCTAAAATCGACCATCTGCTTTTGTCTTACTCTAACTCCTGTACTCTATGCATCATGGCTCTCATTGCTTTCTATTTTGGTGGTCTGCTTACTAGCTGCTACCCTCATTCAACTATAAAGATCTCCTGAACAGACATAATATCTTAAAATAATGTCTGGGAAATTATAAATGAATGATAAATGTTGCTGAATAAATTGAATCCTAAAAGATGAGCAAGAGTACAGTAGGAGCCAAGAGAAGAGTGTTCCAGGTATAAGGAAGAGAATGTGCAAGAACATGGAGTCTAGAAAGAATGTAACAGGCACATTCAGCCTAAGTCATTTAGTGTAGTAGGAGCACAGGGTGTGTGTGCGAAGATAAAGGAAAATATGGCAAAATTTAGTCCTAAGTTGTTAAGAGTCTTATACTATATGTCAGAAGAAATAGACTGTATGTTACTCAAAATAAGGATTCACAGAACAAATATAAGCTGGAGAAACTAATGCAGGAACAGAAAACTCAACATCACATGTTCTCACTTATAAGTGGGAGCTGAACAATGAGAACACATGGATGCAAGGAGGGCTACAACACATACTGGGGCCTGAAGTCAGGTAGCAGAGGGCAGGTGTGCAGGGGAAAGGAGAGCATCAGGATAAATAGCTAATGCATGCTGGGTGATGGGTTGATAGGTGCAAAAAACCACCATGGCACATGTTTACCTGTGTAACAAATCTACACATCCTGCACATGTATCCTGGAACTTAAAATAAAATAAAGAAATATAAGCTGGATAATAACTGGTCAAATTTTCATTATAATAATGCTTACTAATATTGTTGTGCTACTCTCTGTCATTAATACATACTTTAAAAAATGTACTTGCCCCGGTTTTATAACTAATAAACAGTAGAATACACATTCAAAACCCAATCTCTCTGAGTACAGAAGACATATTCTAAACTCAATATTGAATCCCGAAGGATCAGTTTGGCAACAACATGGTGGACTAAAGAAAAGCATCAGGTAGGAGGCAATTACAACAGGCTGGATGACAAATAATGACACTGTAAACTTAAGCCAAACTCTTTGAGAGCAAGAACCATATCTTTTTAACCATGATCTGGCATGATGTGCCTGACACATTTAGGTGTTTAATAAATATTTTCTGAATGAATGTAAATATGACTAAGAGGAGAACAAAAAGAACCAATTTAAGAAGTAGAGTTGGCATTTGGGAGGTAAGTGGTCAGGATTAGTGAGAGGAAGAAGTTAAAGAAGACTGGTTTCTAGTAGAGGTGAGAAAGTGAATTGCGATGCCATTAACTGAGACATGAAACATCAGAGAGGAGCAGGTTTGGACAGTGAGGTGGATGAGGTAGTGGTGAGCAGGATGGGTTCTGTTTTGAGATTTAAGTACCTGTGTAATGCTTGGATGCAAACTCCTGGTGGATAACTGGAAATATAGATCTGGAGCTCAAAGAGGAGTTCAATCCGAAGATAACCATCAATATATGGGTAGGAATCAATATAGACAATAAATGAATGAAATTTGTTTATATAACTTCATAGGCAAAATGTGCAACATGAAAACACTTCTAAGGATCAAATCTGAACCATA
This sequence comes from Piliocolobus tephrosceles, assembly GCF_002776525.5. NCBI lineage: Eukaryota > Metazoa > Chordata > Mammalia > Primates > Cercopithecidae > Piliocolobus > Piliocolobus tephrosceles. Next base: position 41,491,386 of record NC_045438.1, read on the forward strand.
CTAATATTTTAGTGATGGCCAGGGCGTGCTGAACCTGTAAATGGCACTAGGAAGGAGTAACAAATCTCAGAAAAGAAGAGTGCCATCAAAGACAATGGGGGAGGGCCAAGAAGGAGGGAGTGGTTCACTGTTAGATTCTGCAGGCGTCCTTACTTTGGTGTATCAGTTGGAAAAGGAAACAGAAACTACTGCAGGTGTTTTAAACAAGAAGGATTGAATTCACAGATCGAGCTGCTTATAAAATTGTTAGGGCTGAAGTGGTAGATTCTAAGTCAGGCTTCCTGATCAATGCGGAAGTGCCCCATGTCTCTTCGCAACTCCATCTTCTGAATTGTCTCTGGTTTGCCAGACATTGCAAGGGGAAGGGAACAAAGAGGAAGTTTCTGTTTCCTAAAACTTCTGTCCAAATGGCAGCACCTAACTGCAGGAAGCAGTGGCACGCTGCCCTACCTTGTGCTCAGGAGGGGAAGTGTAGTCATAGTGAGCATATCACTGGCAAATTAACTTGCTCTACCTCACTTTCTTCATTTGTAATCATTCCTTGGCACTTATCTCTTAGGCTTGGTAGAGAGTTAAACTAATGCATACAAGATGCTACAAATAGTGATTGATCTAAAGTAAAGCCTAAATTACTTTTAAGCATTATTTTTTTTTTTTTTCTATCCCTTTTCCTTAACTCTCTTCTCCTCCAGTACCTCTCTTTCAGCCCTGGACTTGCTTTGTTCAGCCTGCATTTTATTCTGGTCTGCCAGTTCATTCACTCCTCCAAGGAGAACAGCCCCTTTCTCCACCCAACACCCCACAAATCCATTGCTAGGGAAAAGAGAGCAGAAAATTTCTCTTCTTCCTTCTCAAAATAAATTAGATATCTCTCTTAAAAGATGAAAACCCAGGAAGATTATTAAATTATATCTAGTAAACTGCCCTCTATATCCTACCTCTCCTAATGGGTCACAATGGCCAGTCTGCAACAGGCACTAAAAATGATTTGAAGCAGATTAATTCCATAGCCTCTATCAGCTGCTACAGGGATTTTTCACTTCTAATCAACCTCGAACTTCTTGGAACTGCATATTCCCCCTTCCAGCAGTTCAGACAGGGAAGAATGGGAGTGAACAATCTCTCTTCTCCCTGTCAACTCTATTTCACTCTAAATCAGGGAATTGTATGCCTTCATGAACCTATTTCTGTCCTATCCCCAAGAGCAACAGAATCCATCACAGCTGCAGCCTAGAAGGGGAAGTGTCCTGCGTACAAACAGCTGCCTTCCCTGCTAGCACCAGGAGAAAAGCAGAGGATTTTATACAGCTACACTTGGTCAGGGCAGAGATTTAATCATTGTCTTGAGCCCAAGAGACCCTTTTTGCCTCCCTGTTCTCACCCGACAACCCTGTTTCTCTGATTCTTGAGCTTTACAGCAGTCTGAGGCACACTGAGTGGTGCCTCTGCTGCCCTAAAGGTTTTCTTTTCCCCCAGGCTCTTGGGATCAAAGATATCCTTTTGGGAATTCTTGACAATGACAAAAGCATCCGACAACTGAACATCCCTTTCTAGTTCTGACCTCTCATTCTTGAAGAAGGAAGAGTGGCATTACTGACCTCTCATTCTTGAAGAAAGAAGAGTGACATTATTTTTCTCCATACCTGTCAGCTCTGCTGGGAATACATTGTCCAGGATGTCTGAGCCCTCTTATTGCTTTGCTGTAGGGTACCTTGGAGTGAAGCAAGCCACTGGCAGTAAGACTGTCACACGTTAACCCTGTTCACCTTCCTCAGTAACCCCTACTCCCAAGCCTGAACTCTCTGCCAGGTCATGTCATGCATGAGATCTGATTCCAGCCTGTTCTCTAATGGCATCAATGTCCCAAAGTCTTTGGTTGACTAATCGATGAATTAAGCATCTAGTATACCCAAACATGTCCTAGATGCTGAGAATATGGAGCAGGCTTGATACTTGGGTTACTCTCTTTTGCTCTCAAGAAGTTCATTTTTAAAATTGTTATTACAAAATAATTCAAATAGTCAAAAAGTACAGCAATTATAACACTAAGGAGATATAAATATCAACATTTGCCAAGGTTTTGAAGACTTTATATTGGTAAAAGAGAAAATGTTATCAACAGAGTTGAGGACCTCTCTGCCAACCCCTAAATTTCCCTGTCTCCCTCTCTCCTTTCTTCCTTCTTTCCTCCCTTCATTTTTTTTCCTCAAAGGTAACTACTAGCCTAGTTACCTACTGACCACGTATTCATAAAAAGTGACATTTTTATTTTTAAAAAATACACTAAAATGGTATCATACTTGATATGTCCTCTTGGATCTTACATTTTCCATTCAAAATAATGTTTTTGACATTTATTAAAGTCAATACATGTAGAACCAGTTCAATGTATTCTATCAGTTGAATGTTATTTTGTTATATGAGTTTATCATAATTTATCTTTTTTGATTTTGATGACTATGTGTACTCATTTCAAGGTTTTTGTTATTATAGTTCTGCAATGAACATTTATGTATGTGTTTCCTTGCTTGTGTGTGTGAGAATTTCTCTAGGGAAATATTTCGCAACTTTATTTTGACGAGGATCCACAGGTAGACAACATTTTATATCATCATCACGAGTCCAGGTGCAATCACATATAGACACATACATAGTCATTTAACTGAAACAAACCCAAGATATATTCTCATGTTATTCTATTCTATTCCTTTTCTGTTCTATTCTGTATGCTATTTATTGTTATATTCTACTCTCTTCTACTTCTTGTAAATTCAGGACTGACATACTGAGTTGATTCCACAATAGAGCAATGAGTCAGGATCTAGGGTTTGAAAAACACTAACTTAATGTATATATTCAGGAGGAGAACTGCTGTGTCTAAGAGTATGAGCATTCCAACTTCATTGTATATTGCCAAGTTGCTCTCTTCATAGCAAGATGTACCCATTTTAGAGATATTAAAATATAAAATATGTGCATTTTATAATCTAGGTTATGCAATATTCTGGATACAAATTTTTCATTCATTGTGTGAATTTCCATTTTTAAAATCTGTCCTTTAACTTTCTTTATGTATATTTTATCATGTGGAAGTTTTTAATTTTGGAGTAGTCAAGTGTGTAAAAATGTTTCATATAGTTAATTTTGCCTTTAAGATATTCCTACCTGATGTCGTAAAGATAGTCTCCCACATCTCTTTCTGAAAATTCTGCAGTTTTGACTTTTGGCCCCAGACTTTTAATCTATCTGGGGTTGGTATTTTGTTATGGTGTAAGATAGGTATTAATGGATATCCTCAAGTATCCAAATGTTTTTTGAGTGACTCATTCTTTCCACATTGGAGTTTTTTGTTTGTTTGTTTTAAAATTTTTATTTCCATAGGTTATTGGTGAACCGATGGTGTTTGGTTACATGAGTAAGTTATTTAGTGGTGATTTGTGAGATTTTGGTACACCCGTCACATGAGGAGTATACACTGCACCCGATTTGTAGTCCTTTATCCCTCATCCACTGCCCAACCTTTCCCCCCGAGTTCCCAAAGTCCATCATGTCATTCTTATGCCCTTGCATCCTCATAGCTTAGCTCCTACTTATGAGGGAGAACATACAATGTTTGGTTTTCCGTTCCTGAGTTACTTCACTTAGAATAATAGTCTCCAATCTCATCCAGGTTGCTGCGAATGCCATAAATTCATTCCTTTTTATGGCTGAGTAGTCTTCCATCATATATAAAAATACATGATAAATATATATATATCACATATATATCACAGTTTCTTTATCCACTCATTGATTGATGGACATTTGGGTTGGTTTCACATTTTTGCAATTGTGAATCATGCTGCTATAAACATGCATGTGCAAGTATCTTTTTCCTATAATGATATCTTTTCCTCTGGGTAGATACTCAGTAGTGAGATTGCTAAATCAAATGGTACTTCTACTCTTAGTTCTTTAAGGAATCTCCACACTGTTTTTCATAGTGGTTGTACTAGTTTACATGCCCACCAGCAGTGTAGAAGTGTTCCCTGTTCACCGTATCCATGCCAATATCTACTATTTTTTGACTTTTTGATTATGACCATTCTTGCAGGAGTAAGGTGGTATCACATTGTGGTTTTGATTCGCATTTCCCTGCTCATTAGTGATATTGAGCATTTTTTAATTTGTTTGTTGGCCCTGTGTATATCTTCTTTTGAGAATTGTCTATTCATGTCTTTTGCCCACTTTTTGATGGGATTGTTTGTTTTTTTCTTGCTAATATGTTTGAGTTCGTTATAGATTCTGCATATTAGTCCTTTGTTAGATGTACAGATTGTGAAGATTTTCTCTCAGTCTGTGGGTTGTGTTTACCCTGCTGCTTATTCTTTTGTTGTGCAAAATCTCTTTAGTTTAATTAAGTCCCAGCTATTTATCTTTATTTTTATTGCATTTGTTTTTGGGTTCTTGGTCATGAAATCCTTGCCTAAGCCAATGTCTATAAGGGTTTTTCCAATGTTATCTTCCAGAATTTTTATCGTTTCCGGTCTTAAATTTAAGTCCTTAATCCATCTTGAGTTAATTTTTGTATAAGGTGCGAGATGGAATCCAGTTTCATTCTCCTACATGTGACTTGTCAATTATCCCAGCACCATTTGTTGAATAGGGTGTCCTTTCCTCACTTTATGTTTTTGTTTGCTTTGTTGAAGATCAGTTGGCTATAAGTATTTGGGTTTATTTCTAGGTTCTGTATTCTGTTCCATTGATCTATGTGCCTATTTTTATACCAGTACCATGCTGTTTTGGTGACTATGGCCTTATAGTACAGTCTGAAATCAGGTAATGTGATGCCTCTAGATTTGTTCTTTTTGCTTAGTCTTGCTGTGGCTATGTAAGCTCCTTTTTGGTTCCATACGAATTTTATGATTGTTTTTACTAATTCTGTGATGAATTATGGTGGTATTTTGATGAGAATAACATTGAATTTATGGATTGCTTTTGGCAGTATGGTCATTTTCACAATATTGATTCTACTCATCAATGAACATGGGATATGTTTCCACTTGTTTGTGTTGTCTATGATTTCTTTCAGCAGTGTTTTGTAGTTTTCCTTGTAGAGGTCTTTCACCTCCTTGGCTGGGTATATTCCTAAGTTTTGTTTTGGGGGGTATTTTGTTTGTTTTGTTTTTGCAGCTATTGTAAAACTGGTTGAGTTCTTGATTTGATTCTCAACTTGGTCGCTGTTGGTATGTAGAAGAGTCACTGATTTGTGTACATTAATTTTGTATCCAGAAACTAAACTTTTCTGAATTCTTTTTATCGGTTCTAGGAATTTTCTGGAGGAGTCTTTTGGGTTTTCTAGATAAACAATCATATCATCAACAAACAGCAACAGTTTGACTTTCTCTTTGCCGATTTGGATGCCTTTTATTTCTTTCTCTTGTCTGATTGCTCTGGCTAGAACTTCCAGTAATATGTTGAAGAGGAGTGGTAAGAGTGGGCATCCTTGTCTTGTTCCAGTCCTCAGAGGGGGTGCTTTCAACTTTTCCTCGTTCAGTATTACGTTGGCTGTGGGTTTGTCATAAATGGGTTTTATTACACTGTATGCCGATTTTGCTGAGAGTTTTATTAGTTATAAAGGGATGCTGGATTTTGTTGAATGATTTTTCTGCGTCTATTGAGATGATCATGTGATTTTTGCTTTTAATTCTGTTTATGTGGCATATCACATTTATTGAGTTATATATGTTAAACCATCCCTGCATCCCTTTTATAAAACCCACTTTATCATGGTGGATTATCTTTTTGATATGTTGTTGAATTTGGTTAGCTAGTATTTTGTTAAGGATTTTAGTATCTATATTCATCAGGGATATTGGTCTGTAGTTCTCTTTTTTGGTTATGTCTTTTCCTGGTTTTGGTATTATGGTGACTCTGGCTTCATAGAATGATGTAGGGAGGGTTCCCTCTTTCTCTATCTTGTGGAATAGTGTCAATAGGATTGCTACCGATTCTTCTTTGTATGTCTGGTAGAATTCTGCTGTGAATCCATCTGTCTGGACTTCTTTTTGTTGGTAATTTTATTATTTTTATTTTTTTGAGGAGTCTCGCTCTGTTGCCCAGGCTGGAGTGTAGTGGCGCGATCTTGGCTCACTGCAAGCTCCGCCTACCAGGTTCATGCCATTCTCCTGCCTCAGCCTCCCAAGTAGCTGGGACTATAGGTGCCTGCCACCACGGCCGGCTAATTTTTCGCATTTTTAGTAGAGACAGGGCTTCACCCTGTTAGCCAGGATGGTCTCAATCTCCTGACCTCGTGATCTGCCCGCCTCAGCCTCACGAAGTGCTGGGATTACAGGTGTGAACCACCGCGCCTGGACTTTTTTGGTAATTTTTAAATTACCATTTCAATCTTGTCGCTTATTGTTGGTCTGTTGAGGGTATCGAATTCTTCTTGATTTAAGCTGGAGAGTTGTATCTTTCCAGGAATTTATCCAGCTCCTCTAGGTTTTCTAGTCTGTGCACATAAAGGTGTTCATAGTATCCTTGAATGATCTTTTGTATTTCTGTGGTGTCAGTTGTAATATCTCCTGTTTCATTTCTAATTGAGCATATTTGGATTTTCTCTCTTCTTTTACTGGTTAATCTTTTACTGGTCTATCAATTTTATATATCTTCCCAAAGAACCAGCTTTTTGTTTCATTTACCTTTTGTATTTGTTGTTTCAATTTCATTTAGTTCTGCTCAGATCTTGGTTATTTCCTTTCTTCTGCTGGGTTTGGGTTTGGTTTGTTCTTGTTTTTTTACTTCCTTGAGGTGTGACTTTATATTGTCTGTGTTCTTTCAGACTTTTTAATGTAGGTGTTTAGGGCTATGAACTATCCTCTTAGCACTGCCTTTGCTGTATCACAGAGGTTTTGATAGGTTGTGTTACTATTGTCGTTTAGTTAGAAGAATTTTTTAATTTCCATCTTGATTTCATTTTTCACCCAATGATCATTCAGGAGCAGGTTATTCAATTTCCATGTATTTGCATGGTTTTGGAGGTTCCTTTTGGAGTTAATTTCCAGTTTTAATCCACTGTGGTCTGAGAGAGTGCTTGATATAATTTCAATTTTCTTACATTTATTGAGACTTGTTTTGTGGCCTATCATGTGGTCTATCTTGGAGAAAGTTTCATGCACTGTTGAATAAAATGCATATTCTGCGGTTGTTGGATGGAATGTTCTGCATATATCTGTTAAGTCCATTTGTTCCGGAGTATAGTTTAAATCCACCATTTCTTTGTTGACTGTCGTGATGACTTGTCTAGTGCTGTTAGTGGAGTATTCAAGTCCTCCTTTATTATTGTGTTGCTCTCTCATTTTTTAGGTCTATTAGTAATCATTTTATAAATCTAGGAGCTCCAGTATTAGGTGCATATATGTTTAGGACTGTAATATTTTCCTGTTGGATGAGGCCGTTTATCATTGTATAGTGTCCCTCTTTGTCTTTTTAAACTGCTATTTCTTTAAAGTTTGTTTTGTGTGATATAAGAATAGTGACTCCTGCTCATTTTTGCTGTCCATTTGCATGAATTGCCTTTTTCCACCCCTTTACCTTAAGTTTAAGTGAATCCTTATGTTTTAGGTGAGTCCCTTAAAGGCAGTAGATAGTTGGTGGGTGAATTATTATCCATTCTGCAATTCTGTATCTTTTAAGAGGAGCATTTAGGCTATTTACATTCAACGTTAGTATCAATGTGAGGTACCATTCCATTCATCATGCTATTTGTTGCCTGTATACCTTGGTTTTTTGTTTTTGTTTTTTTAAATGTATTTTTGTTTTATAGGTCCTGTGAGATTTATGCTTTAAAGGGGTTCTGTTTTAATGTGTTTCCAGGATTTGTTTCAAGATTTAGAGCTCCTCTTAGCAGTTCTTGTAGTGGTGGCATGGTAGTGGTGAATTCTCTCAACATTTGTTCATCTGAAAAGACTGTATCTTTCCTTCATGTATGAAGCTTAGTTTCACTGGATATAAAAATCCTTAGCTGACAATTGTTTTGTTTGAGGATGCTGAAGATAGGGCCCAATCCTTTCTAGCTTGTAGGATTTCTGCTGAGAAATCTGCTGTTAATCCTATAGCTTTTCCTTTATAGGTTACCTGGTGCTTTTGCCTCACAGCTCTTAAGATTCTTTCTTTCTTCTTAACTTTAGATAACCTGATGACAATGTGCATAGGCGATAATCTTTTTGCAATGCATTTCCCAGGTGTTCTTTGAGCTTCTTATATTTGAACGTCTAGATGTCTAGCAAGGCCAGGGAAGTTTTCCTTTATTATTCTCCCAAATATTTTCCAAATTTTTAGATTTCTCTTCTTCCTCAGGAACACCGATTATTCTTAGGTTTGGTCATTAAACCTAATCCCAGAATTCTTGGAGGCTTTGTTCATATTTTATTTTATTTATTATTTCTTTTTTTTTTTTTTTTTTTTTGAGACAGAGTCTTGCTCTGTCACCCAGGCTGGAGTGCAGGGGTGTGATCTTGGCTCACTGCAATCTCCACCTCATGGGTTCAAGCAATTCTTCTGCCTCAGCCTCCCAAGTAGCTGGAACTACAGCCACGAGCCACCACGCCCAGCTAATTTTTGTGTTTTTAATACAGACAGGGTTTCACTATATTGGCTAGGCTAGTCTCGGACTCTTGACCTCATGATTCACCCACCTCAGCCTCCCAAAGTACTGGGATTACAGGGGTGAGCCACCACACCTGCCCTTTATTTTTTTCTTTGTCTTTGTTGGATTGGATTAAGTCAAAGACCTTGTATTTGAGCTCTGAAGTTCTTTCTTCTGCTTGTTCGATTCTATTGCTGAGAGGGACTTTCTGGAGCATTTTGCATTTCTATAAATGTGTCCTGAAGTTTTGATTTTTTAAAATTTATGCTATCTGGTGCATTGAATATTTCTCCTTTCGCTTACTGTATTATTATTATTTTTTTTATTTCCTTAAATTGGGCTTCACCTTTCTCTAGTGCCTCCTGGATTAGCTTAATAACTAGCCTCCTGAATTCTTTTTCAGGTAAAATAGAAATTTCTTCTTCATTTGGATCCATTGCTGGTGAGCTAGTGTGATTTTGGGGAAGTGTTAAAGAACCTTGTTTTGTCATATTAACAGAGTTGATTTTCTGGTTCCTTCTCATTTGGGTAGGCTCCATCAAAGGGAAAGTCTAGGGCTGAAGACTGTTGATCAGATTCTTTTGTCTATGGGGTATTCCCTTGATGTAGGACTCTCCCCCTTTTCCTACAGATTTGGATTCCGGAGAGCTGAGTTGTAGTGATTGTTATCTCTCTTCTGGATCTAGCCACCCAGCAAGTCTAACAGGCTCTGGACTGGTACTGAGGGTTGTCTGCACAGAATCCTGTGACATGAACAGTCTGGGGGTCCCACAGCCGTGGATACCAGCACCTGCTCTCGCAAAGGTGGCAGGGGGATGAAATGGACTCTCTGATGGATCCTAGCTTCAGTGGTTTAGTGCACTATTTAGTGCCAATTGGCCTCCTGCCGGAACTTTCCAGACAGCATCAACTCTGGCAGTATGGGGAGGAACAGGGGGTGTGGGGGCCCTGGAACTCCCAAGAGTGTATGCCCTTTGTCTTCAGTTACCAGGGTAGGTAGGGAAAGACCACTGGGCGGGGGCAGGGCTAGGCATGTCTGAGCTCAGACTCTCCTTGGATGGGTCTTGCCGTGGCTGTTGTTGGGGATGGGGGTGAGGTTCCCAGGTCGACAGTTATGTTCCTAGGAGGATTATGGCTGCCTCTACTGTGTAATGCAGATTGTCAGGGAAATGGGGGAAAGCCAGCAGTCACAGGTCTCACCCCGTTCCCGCACAATCTAAAAGGCTTGTCTCACTCCCACCATGCCCCGATCAACAGCACCGAGACAGTTTTCAAGCTGTGGGTGAGCAGGGCTGAGAACGTGCCACAGGCTACCTGCCTCCCAGCTGCAAAACCAAGTAGGGCTTTTATTCTTCACCACCCTGTGGAGTTTACACGCTAGATTTACACCCTCCCCTGAGTTCTGGCCAGGAGACTTCTGGATGGGTTCAAATTATTACAAAGTTCAGCTGGAGGTTGCCTTTTCCCTCTGACCTTTTCCCAGTGCTTCTATCCACTGTGCCCACGGATTCCTGTGAGGCAAGGCAGAAATGGCTTGCTAAGGGACCCTGAAAGCCAACAGGTCTTTTCCTGCTGCTTTCTCTACCCTGTATTTCACTCGGCTCTCTAAATTGACTGAGCACCAGGTAAGGTCAGAATCTTCTCCCTTAATCTAGACCTGCAGGTTCCCCAGTGGGGGTGTGTGTTGAGGGGCAGATGATCTCCCTTTCCTACTTCCACAGTTTGGGCACTCATAGTATTTGGGGTGTCTTCTGGGTCCTATAGGAGCAATCCACTTCCTTCAGAGGATCTGTGGTTCCCTCAGCTTTCCTAATGTTCCTACAGTCATTCTGGAGCAAAAGTTCATGGTGCAAGCCTCCCCACATGCTGCTTGTTGTCCGAGTCAGAGCTGCAATATAGTCCTGCCTCCCCTGTCTACCATGATCTCCATCCACATTAGAGTTTTAAGACCATTTTTGTCTTATATCAACTACTTAAAATATGTGAGTTTGTTTCTTGGAATTCCTGTTGTTGTTGTTGTTGTTGTTGTTGTTGTTGTTGTTGTTGTTTTCAATTGCAGGGCTTATCCCTGCATAAGCATCACAGTATTATTTACTAAAGTTTATTTTGAAAATCTCCTATGGAATTGTAGGCCTGTCTTGATGATTTATTTTTCTCAAGTTTTTAAAAATCATCTTGTCTAATTCCATGAAAACGTACACTGAGAATTTGATTGGAATTACACTGAATTTATAGATCACTTTAAAGAGAATTGTCATATTTTAACCATTTATTCTTTAAATCCATGGATATAGTGTATCTCCTTATGTATTTACCCTTCATTACAAATATTAAAATACAGCTTTTACATATTGACATACTGAATGCCATGGTATGATGCACTGAGAAAAATACAACCTTATTTCTCTGTTAGTCTTAACAAAAATGCATAACGTCAATCCACTCATAAGAAAACATCCAAAAAAATCCAAACTGAGGAATAGTCAACAGAATAACTGATCAACCCTGGCAAAAGTGTCATGATCGTGGAAAGCAAGGTAACGCTAGGGAATGACTCTAAACTTCAGGAGACAGTTATGTCTAACAATGAAATGTCATGTAAAATCTTCTATAGGAAACTAGAAAAGGAAAAGGACATTGGGGGAAAATTGGTGAAGCTCTAAGATCTTTAGTTGATAGTATCATACCAATGTTAATGTCCAGATTTTAATAATCATACTCTGATCATATAAGAGGTTAACAGTTGGAGAGGCTAGGTAAGGAATATAAAGAAACTCTCCATACTACTTTTCAACTTTTCTATAAGTTTAAAATTAGTTCAACATAAAAATTAAAAAACATAAGTTTGTAAATTGACATCCTTGTGTTAGTTGGGACTTCAACATTTGACTCCTAGCATATGTTGTTTGCTCTAAGTCTTAGGTAGGTATTCTTCAGCTGTTTAAGGGGTTTCTGTCTTATCCATAGTTGGGTAAGTGTGTGTGTAGGAGGAGGTGATTAATCACCTCTAGATGTTGAATTTAATCCAGTACTTTTTCTATCTATACCAACTGAGTTATTCAAGTACAGTATTCTGTCTTTCTCTTTCAGTTTGCACATGTGTTAAATTACTACCTTTTCTAATATTAAGTCACCCTGTAGTTCTGAAATAAACCCCCTTTGTCAGACATACTTTTAAGGTACATTGCTAGATTTGATGTGCTAATGTTTAATGCATTGTTTTTATATCTATATTCATCACGTGAGATTGCTAATTAGTTTTCTTTACTAAAATTTTATTGTTTTGCATGCCTACTCTTTTTTTTTCCCCTGAGTTTCATTTTACTTCTTAAATTATGACTTTTCTATTGCTAGTGACTCATTCTCTTACCTTTTGTCTTTTTCTTACCCCCTCTTCTTGAATACTGGATCACCTATGTAAACTTTACGTTGGTATTATCTTCTCTAGGACTACCACAATGTTTTAAAGTACCCTTGCCTTCTGGCTTTTACTTGCACTTATGAGAAATCTTGCTACAAGTCTAATTGCTATTAATTTACAGGCAATCTGTTCCTTTGCTCAAGTTGTTGGTTTTTAAGATTCATTTTTTGTCTTTGGTGTTCTGCAATCTCCTTATAATGCATCTGGGATACTCAAGAACCAATCTGAGGATCATATCCTTTCTTAATTCTAGAAAATTATCAGGCATTATTTTTAAAAATATTGTTGCATCTACACTAATTCTCTTCTTGTTCTCTGCAATTATTTTGGATGTATATTGAATTTTTCTCCAGTCTTCCATGCCCCTTATATTGTCTTTAATATGTTTTTTATTCTCTTTATTTGTGCTGCTTTTCTGAGCACTTAGACCAGATTCATCTTCCAACATACTGATTTTTCTCTTTAGCTATGTCTAATCTATTGCTTAACCAATTTATTAAGTGTGTTAATTTTAATAACTATGTTTTTTATTTCCAGAATATCTACTTTCTCTTTTCCAAGTCCACATTACTGTTGCCCCATCTTTCATTTTATTTTGTTTCTTCTTATATGTCTTAAACACTTTGATTACTATTTTACAGAGCTACTTTTATCATTGCAAAACCCTTGGGATTTTGTTTACTATTTCAAATGTTTGTTCTTTATTTTTGTACTTGCTCTTCCTTTTCCTGTATGCTTTGTAATTTTTTTATTGTGAGCTTCTCTTCAGGAAGGTGTGTGTGTGTTTGTGTGTATGTTTTTATTGGAGTCCCACGTGCCTTGGTTGGTGGAGATTTTTCTAGTGAGAGATTTTATATTTGCTTTTATGTGGTACTTTAGGCATTTTACTACTCTGGGATCAAATTTCATATTCACATCCTTGTTATGGGTTAAATTGTGTCCTCTAAAATAATGTGTTCAATTCATAACCCCTAGAGCTAGTGGATGTGACCTTATTTGGAAACAGGGTCTTTGCAGATGTAATCAAGTTAAGATAAGGTCATACTGGATTAGGGTGAGCCCTAAACCCAATGACTGGTGTCTTTACAAGAGGAGGGAAGGGAGCTATTAAAACAGAGAGAGAGAGAGAGAGAGTGAAGAAGGCCATGTGACAATGGAGGTAGGAACTGGAGAGATGCCGCTGCAAGACAAGGATCACCAAGGATTGCCAGCCACCACCAGAAGCCAGGAGAGATGCATAGGACAGAGTCTCCCTTGGGGTCTCTAGAAGGAACAAACCCTACCAATACTTTGATTTCAGACTTTTGGCCTCCAGCACTGTGGCAGAATAAATTGCTGTTGTTTTAAGATACCTAGTTTGTGGTTCTTTGTCACGACACCCTAGGAAACTAAGACAATCTGGCTTGGTATTTCCTGTGAGGACATTAAAATTTCATTTGTTTGTCTTTAGAACTTTTATCTGGGTTAGGTATCCCTTTGCATTGGTGTAGACACTCACTGCTTTGATTTTGAAATCCCACTTGAGGGTTTCCTTTTTTCCTAAGGCTGGCTTTTTACAGTATTATAATTTTGTTTCAAATATTTGATCCAACACAGATAACTGTATCTAAAAGGAAAGTTATCTGTGCTAACTCTATCCACTATATTTCTAGACCCTGAAACCTAATTCTCATTTATGGCCAAGGAAAGGAAATTACAATAGCCTGTTCTGTACAATAGGAAAGTACAATAGCCTGCTCTCTACAATAGCCATACCATGTGCTATGGGCACAAAAAGGCAGAGAGATGTGGAAAGTAGGAAGTGTGGAAGAGTGCCCGGTATCTCACCAAACTCTCCCAGGCCCTCAAGCATTTTTATATTTGAGAAAGCATAAGCTTCTTTGTGTAACCTGAAAGTCCCTGCCTATGTCCTGTCTCATCTCTTGCCACCCCCTTCTTTTCTTAAACCATCACCCAGGCCCAGGAACATGCTTCCTTTCCTCAAATGGACCATTATTTATTTCACTCTCTTGCCGCACATGTAAATTTCTTCTTCCCAGAACATTCCTGTTCCTTTCTGGCATCCAAATCCTACATGTTCTTTAGGCCTTCTCTGGATGAGAGAAGCCCCACCAGTTACTAAATAAACAGTGAGTGAGAGGAAGCAAGACTGCAAGCAGGATCCCAGAAAGGACATGATGTGAAACGAGCTAAGATTTGGGGATGGAGAGGAATAGATTTACTTAAGTGGGAAGAGTCACTGAGTTCCTATTATTAAGCATGTGGGGGTTATCTGGTCAACAGGTATCTCATAGGTATTTTTGGCTTTATTTTTCTTACCAGATCAGAACTTCCTTAAGGTCAGTAACATTATGGAAAAACATTTTTATCTTACACAGGGCCTATCCCAGGACATTGCAATAAACCTAATAAAGTTGTCTGAGGGGGTAAAAATATAAATTAATGAACATATATTCATTGAAAATATATTTTCCATATCTTCAAGTATAATAGATATGGCCTGAGTCTTGATTTTAATAAGTCTCGTTGTGGGTTTGTTTTATTTTATATTTGGTGAGGGCTGGGATTTTGTGTTTTCTTGAGAATGGTTGATGGAATTTATTTTATAATTCTGTGGTTATGTCTTCTGTTTTAATCTTTTATTTTTCTAGTGCTTTTGTGTCTTGATGTGAATTCTCAGAGAAAGAGCCTTGCTCATTCTATGTACCACAGAGGGCTTAGCATATTTTTGGCACTCATTAAATGTTAACATCAACAAGAGGATCATGAAGAATGATTACACAAGAGGGAAGTAAACAGAAAGGCAAGAGTTGGCAAGCGTCAAATAGATACACCCACTTCTTCCCCCAAACTCATGATTATACAAGGTATTTATTTTCTCAGCATCTTTAACTCATTCGGTTCTGGATACAAGTACAGAGCAGAACAGATTGCAAAACTCGTTTTTCTAAAGAATTGATCAGGAAATCAAATATTTTTTTCACTGCAGCAGCTATTCCAAAAATTATAAAACAAAGATTACTCTTTTGAAACCTCCAAGATTAGCAGTATCCGTGTTGGCAGGAGTGGTACATACAGTTCCAGTTTTCCTTTTTCCGCAATAGTGAAAGGACTCCAGTGTGAAGGAAGCTCTTTGGTGCCAAAGGACTATGGTCCCTAACTCCTGTCTATGGCAAAACCAGGGAAATAGATTTTTTTAAAAAAAGCAAAATCCAGCTACCACACACCTTGTATCCATCAACAGTCCTGGCTGGATCAGCTGCTTTTTGAATCTGATTATTAAGTCTTTCCAAAAAAATTTATACGTCAGCAGAAGTGAGAGAAATAAAGGAAGCATTTTTACTTGGCAACAGTGAAACTTTTCGTTGGCCAAAAAATATGTGAATGAAGTAAGCTTTTAAGAGCTTATGGGTTCTTTGTCAATATGAACCTAATAAATTAAAATTGGAAATACTTTCTGCCATCCCCCCAACATCTCATCAATCACCAATGTACTTCATCTCCCTCCCTCCCTTCCCACCTCAGATTCAATAAAGCAAGACAGCTGGCAAGCTCTGGAGGCTCAGTTAAAACAGGTCATATTATTCGTAAAGAAACAGGGGGCTTGCTACAGGAATTCTGAAACACTAGTGTCAGGTTTACTTTTTAAATGTGCAAAAGAAAGAGGAATGTTTTAAAGAGATAGAGAGAAACTTTGGAATCTTCAAAGTTGGCATTTGTTGGTATCACAGCTAAGTGTTAAAACAAAAGCTCCAAAGACATGGAAATGAGAAGAATGAATTAAATATTGTCCTCACATCTTCATCCTTCACTTTTAATGGCATATAGCACCACTCAGGTAGAAAACTAGATCTTCTCTGAGGATAAATATCAAAAACCTTTTACTGGGTAAAATTTGCATTACAGTTAAATCACAAAACTATTTTTCCGCCAGATACCTCCTTAGTCTACAATGTTATTAATGCATTTAAGTCAAGTGTAAATATAGTATAGACTGAGGCTTTGACTGTCTTCTTCCTTGTTTTTTAAAATGGAAAAGAAGAATGAAAGGGTGTTTTCATTTGCATCATTTGGACATTAAGCAATAAGCCTTCAACTCATGAAACTTAGAACATTATAAAAAATATTTTGCCCTATTCCTCACTGTTCCCCAGTGCTTTACACTAGCTTTGGAGCACTCTTTGAAGGTCTGTAGGCATTTGATTTATCCCCTCTTCTCTTTCCTTTCCCTAGCTATCCTGTCCATGAAAACTCAGAGCAAGAAAAGAGGATATAAGGGCTGAAGAATGGCCAGGGACATACTCACTAGAGGGGATCAGGACGAGTTGTGTTCAGGCAATATTAGAAGATCTCGGCGAGAACAACTGTGACACAGGCTACAATTAGTAGCGGGGTTCTAGTGAAGGCATAGCAGGAGTGAGAGGAGATCTTCCTTGTGAACACAGAGCTTAGTCATAGGAATGGGCTGTGCAGAAGGATTTCGCCTCCTGAGAAAATAGATGGCTTTTAATGAAAAGGGAACTGGATTACTCAGTGCCAGGGAGAACTTTGCATGGGGTCATCCAGCAGTTGAATTCACATTCTGGTTATCTGTCAAGGAGCCCCTGGAAAGAATTTGGGATCCTGTTGTTCAGCACTTGGTCCTTCAGATCAAAGGTTTGGGAATGTTGTTTAGTCCTAAGCCCTACTAAATGTGGTACCTGGGCTGTTTAAATGTCTTACGTGTGGATTCATCCATGCCTGGAGAAAGGTCAAGTCTTCAGAAAAGAAGAGCCATTGTAGGGTCATTTGAAATATGGGCTGGATAGAGACCTAGAAAGGAGTTGGGGGCTGACACCAGCTTCCTTCCAGGAATTCGTCAGGAACATCATTTTTCGTGCTTAGATAGCAAGTTTTCCTATTGCTTTTACTTATAAATCCATTTGCCTAAAGTCTTATCTAAAGAGTTGACTTTACTATATAAGATCTAATTATTTGTCCTTTGTATTCAAGTAAGTATTTTCTGTCATGCCATTTTATTTGTATATTAATTAAATGACACAGATAACTCAAAATAGAAGTCACACCCTATTTCTAAAGAAGATACACAATTTAATCTATTTTCTGTAAGAGAAAAAGAAATCTACATAGTCAAGTGGGCTACAGGGTAACTTTCATTTGCACCTCCAAATCCACACTCTAACATGTTCTCTGCCGCAGGAGGCTGACCTATAAGAAACAAACAAAGGAATGCACTGGCCACGGCTTCCAGTTTGGTTCTACAATGCGAGGCACTAACAGGAGATCAAAGGGTGGGAGGGATATGAGAAGGGGGTTGCCAGGGCTTGGTCTTGTGCTTCTGCTTGAATCCTTACAATCTTTCAGGTTGTTTTCTCCATGTGGCTCTGTTCCAAGTTCCTCTCTTTGTCCCTTCAGGGCTAGACATGGTAACAGAAACCCTTTTGCCTTCCTAAACCCTTTTGCCTTCCTAAACCCTTCTTCTATCTTTGTAAATTGATCTGTCCCAGATTTGGTTCCGAAGAAGCAGACTCCGAGATGGAGATTTGTGGGCATGAGGGTTATTAGGGAGTGCTCTCAGGATCTAAACCTGCAGGAGGGAAGTGGAGGAAGAAAGATAGGGCAGAGGAAGAGGCTGGGTAAGCCCAAAGTGACTGGGAGCCTGAAGCTGGGACACACTTTCAGAGTTGCTTTACAGAGGCAAAGGGTAAGGCCTTTATAGTCTTGTGCTGACAAGTTGTTGGGTACAGGGTGCCCCTGGAATAGAGCATGAAATTGGGTGAGGTGACTGTCTTCAGCCTATGGGGACTAGGTCCTTCGGTCTTGATGGGAAGTTTGAGCAGTGCAGTTTCCATGACAACTCAGCTCTTGTGCTTCATGGATCCACTTCCTTCTGCACGTTAAGGAGCAGCTCCTCTAGGATCACAGCTGGCCTCTTTTCCTGGGGAAATCTTCCTGTTTTACTTTACAGTCCAGATTTCCTGTCTCTTTTTGGTACCTCTGCTGGTCTACTTGGCTGGTGGAATGACCTAGTTTCTCACTCCCAAGGAGTCCCATCACCATGCTTTTATTAGATGGAGGCTGTTGCATTTATCCATCTATCACAAAAAAAAAAAAAAAAAAAAAAAAAAAAGTGGGCAAGGGAATTCTAAGGGACACCCAGGCAAGTTAGCTGGGGGCCTCTCTGTGGCCTTGTGTCAACAGTCTCAGCCCCTTCTGAAGAATGGGATTGATTATTGCTCATGGTATGGTGATTCCTCTTCTTGCCTGCTGGTCTCTTGGCCTGAGGAGCCTGATGCTTCCAGGTGGCAGGCTTAACCTCATGTTCAATTGGATGCTTGTTGTATTCCCTGATGGAAGCACATCTCCTTTGGGCACCAGGGCCTCTAAACTCACAGAGCCTAGGCACAAGTTCCCTACAGGGTCAATTGTATTGATGGTAAGTGAGGCCATTGCTGCTACCACTCCTTAGCTCCCACATATTTTACCTCTTGGAGACACAGCATCATACAATGATTGTTTATTTAGCATGTATATTATGCCTAGGAGAATCTGGTGGTGACGTTACCTTGCAAGGATGGGGCGCCATCCTCCTGGGTGTAATACACATGCTAAATAAACCCCTGATGACATTAGCTTGCAATGATGTGGCCCCTCCACTATGCCTTCAACAGGCCTTTCCATCACTCTGTTAGTGTGGCAGCTTCTGGATGGTGCAGGATGTGATGGGACTAGCAGAGTTTGTTCCACTCATGCACCTCCTTTCTTGTAAAGTGGGTCACTTGGTTTGATGGGATATTATGTGAGATGCCATGTTGGTGGATCACTAACTCTCTAAGCCTTTAGATACTGGTGCCAGCTGAGGCTCTGCAGGCAAGAACAGTAAATCCAACCCAGAAATATGAATTAATTCATACTGAAATGAATCAATGACCTTTCCAGGGTAGAAGATATTCAACTTTCCACCACATGACTGGTTGGTCTCAAAGGCTAATACCATACCTGGGCAGGGATGAGGGTCATCTTTGGTTTCTGTTGCTGGAAGGTTGAATATTTGTGAGCCCTGGTACCTGAGTCAGTATTCTGTAGTGGGAGGGCATATTGCTGGATCCATGCATAGTCCCCACTCTTGCCACCAGGGCTATGCCATTCATGCACCGTTGTTTGAACACTGACATCTAATGACAGAGGCTGGCCAAAGTCAAGTGGGCACATATTCTCTTGTCTCTATTGGTGATTTAGTGGGATGTTCTTTTGTAGCGGATGTTCCATAGTGACCATTAACATGTAATAAAAGGATCTCCACACCTCCTTCCTGTTTCCATAAATCCATTCACAGCTCTCTCACCCAGACCTGCTTCATCCTGATTTTCTAATATTTCTTGATCAAATGGTTAAGCAATTTTATTGTTCATGAATTCATACATATTCTCATCGGGTGACAATACTGGGACTAAGAGAGGAAGGGAGACAATGAGGAAGCAAGGAGAGAGAAAAGTTGAAATATTGGTTAGTCATTTTACAAGAACACTTGAACAATCAGAAAGCTGTAGCAGGTAAGAATTGCATATTCCTGTTTAGTTTCTACTAATGGCTCTGAAGACTCTAAAGGCAAAATATTTTGTTTCAAATCTGAAATATTTGGCAGGACAGTAATGCTGATATTTAAGATACTTCAAATAAGAATTATTTGATACATTTATGGATCATCTTTTCTAACATTTCTAGCAAATTAAAAACTGGAAGATAAGAAACAGCTTTCAGAATGAGGCAAGTAATTCTAAATAAATGTGTATGAATTCAAGAAGAAAATAATGTTATCTGTGGCATCTCCAAGATAAATAATAATAATTTTTTATATATAAAATGCTAAAGTAGAGGAGGAGAAAGAAAGGGAGGTGCCTTGGGAATGTGCAAAAGTTTCACTCATGCTAGGCACATCAAAACCACCCCCCTTCAGCTCACATTTTAAAGGAAATAGGATACAGGGAATTACCATATCCTTCCAAGGTCCAAACATTTTGAACAACTTGGCATTTTCTCTACAATGGCTCCCCTGATGGTTTTAGTCTTTTCCAGTACAAATCATAGCTTCACCCCATTACAAAGCAAACACTTTATATATCCATTATATAAAGCTTTATTCCCTGTTATAAAACAAAAACTCTATACAATAGAAATAAAAGGTTAATGTCCTTTTGATCATTTATTACTTCACATTTTTAATAACTTTTGGTTGAATGCTTCACAGAATGCTAGGCTCTGAGTATATCTGGATGAGCAACACAAGGTGTCTAAGTCCAAATATAATAACGTATCATATTTGTAATAATAACACAAGTAAATGGGCTCATGGAAGCAAATGTCAGGGACATTTGTTCCAGTCTGGTGGGAGTATAAGAATGAGGTCACAGACTTGACATTTAAACTGAGACCTGGAAAGTGTTTAGGATAAGGACTAGATAAAAGTGTTAGCCATGGTAGATGAAAGCCAGGGAAGAAATAGTAGCAGAACTCTAACACAGGTTTGGAGAGGCATCAAGAACGGGTAACAAAAGTTATAGAGACTATCCCAAGGCTAGTAGGAAGTCACTGAAGGGCTTCAAGCACTTCTTCCCTCCCTTCCTCTCTCCCTCATTCCCTTCATCCAGTCTTTCTTTGTTTTTTTTATTTTTTTATTTTTTGCCTTTTTCTGAAAAAGATGACAGTGACTGCCCTATCAAAAATGGAAGAAAAGGGTAGATTCAATAACATTTTTTAAGGTAGACTCAATAGAACTTGGCCACAAGAAATATTGAGTTAAGAGGTAAGAATAAAGGATAAAACCCAGGTTTTTCAGTTCATCTATGAGAAGATAGTGATCTCACTGATTTTGACACTTCTCAAAATTTGAGTGAACTCAAATTTTAGTTTGAGTGATCTCACTCAAACTAAAATTTGCAGCAGAGAAGGTGGAGAAGGTTCCCTCTCTGTTCACTTATCACAAATATATATATAGTACAAATATATATATATATGGTACAAATATATATATAGAGAGAGAGAGAGAGAATGATGAACTAAGATAAGAACGCCTTTGTTTACATTTTTATCCTCAGAGCCTAGTCACAGATCTCATTTCAAAAATCTTGAATTGCCTTGGAGCCTGTGATGGATAATTTTATGTGTCAATTTGACTGGAATTAAAGATACCAAGATAGCTGGTGAGACACTATTTTTAAATGTATCTGTGAGGACTGTTTCAGGGAGAGATTAACATTTGAATCAGTATACTGTGTAAAGAAGATCCACCTTCACCAGTGTAGAAGGGCATCATTCAATCTGCTCATGGCCCAGATAGAACAAAAAAACAAAAATGGAGGATGGGCTAGTTTACACCCTCTCTCTCCCTGAGCAGGGAGATACTTGCATTACATCTTAGTGACCACTAGAGAACATGCACTTCAAAAGAATATCCCCACTAAATCATCAATAAACAGAGAAGAATACTTTGGCCAGTTGACATTGACCAGTCTCTGCCATTAGATGCCAGGGTTCAAACAACAGTTCATGAATGGCATAGCCCTGGTAGTAGGAGTGGAGGCTGTGCATGGATTTAGCAATAATCACTCCCACTGCTCAACAGTGACACAGGTACTGGTGCTGACAAATATTCAACCTTCTAGCAACAGAGGCCAGTGAGGACACTCATCCCCACTCTGGTATGGTATTAACCCTTGAGACCAACCAGCCACATGGTGGAAAGCCAGCCACATTGAATATTTTCTACCCTGGAAAGGTCATTAATTCATTTTGGTGGGAAATGATTTGTGTTTCATGATTCATATTTTACTCATCTTCTCCTGAGACATCAGCACCTGGTTCTGAGGCCTTTGGATTTAGCTTGGGGACTATACCATCCGACCCCACCCCTTCAGACTTTGATCAGGACTTATACCATTGACTCCCCTGATTCTCAGGCTTTTAGACTCAAAATGAATTACATCACCAGCTTTCCTGGTTCTTTAGTTTGCAAATAGCAGATCACAGGGCTTCTTGGCCTCTATAATTGCATGAACCATTTCCCATAATAAACACACAAATACATATCTCTCCATATATCTTATTGGTTCTATTTCTCTGAGAACCCTGATTAATAAGTGTAATTTTCAAGTGATGGCAGGGAGTAATGGTTTTTCATGCACCAAATCCATTCAATTGATAACTTATTTTCCCATGCAATATGAGTTTAGGTTAACCTAAAGAAAAAAACAAAACAAAACACAATACAAGAACCAAATAAACACTGGATCCACACCAGCCCTATAAAAACTAAATGACTTCCTTTAATTTTGATGTGCTCCCGGATTCAGTCCTAGACATTATTCTCCTAATTATCTACACTCATATCCATCTGATCCAATCCCATGGCTTTAAATACCATCTACACTTTGACAATTCCTAAACGTATGTATCCGACTCCAATTTCTCTGCTGAATCCCAGATTTATATATTCCCCCTAATTAGTATCTCTACATTGATGTTTGGTAGACATCTTAAGCTTAGCATATACAAAACTGAACTATCTTTTGCTTCTATTACAGAATACCTGAGACTGGGTAATTTACAATGAACAGAAATTTATTGACTTACAGTTCTGCAGCTGGGAAGGCCAAGACTGAGGAGTTGGCATCTGGTGAGGGCTTTCTTGCCGCACCATCCCATTGCAGGAAGCAAAAGGGCAAAAGATGGCCCATTTCTGAAAGCCTTCTTATCAAGGCATTAAATCCACCTCTTAAATATCTCACCTCTTCATACCATTACAATAGCAATTAAATTTCAACATGAATTTTGGAAGGGACACTCACACCCTACTCTATCTGAATTCTCCTCCATCTCTAGCCATCCACTTTCTTAGGACAAAAACTTCCACATCCCATATTCAATCACTTCAAAATCTGTTGGCTCTGCCTTCAGAAAATATCCAGACTGTATTTCCCACTACCTCTTGTGCTATCAACCTGGTCTGAGTCACCATCATATCTCACTTGGATTCCTGAAATTGCTTTCCAATGAGTCTTCTCATTTTCCTCCTGCACCCTACAATTCATGCTCAACAGAGAAATTCCTTTTGAAAACAGAAGTCATGTTAGTCACATCACTCCTCTGTTTAAAACACATCAATGGTTTCCAACTCATTCAAAGTAGAACCCTAAGAGGTTCCAAATGATCAGATATCCAATTGGATATATCCAACTCAGGGAGTTATCCAATTCTTCAAGCCTTTGCTCAAACATGAATTTTTCAGTGAATCCTTCATTGACAATTCCATTTAAAATTGCCACTCCTCTTCCTCAGACACTTCAGATCGGAGGTCACCATTCCCCAACCCCCACCTTTGTTCTACAATTTGCTTTGTTTTGTTTTTGATAGCACTTATCTCCCACCAAAACAAACCCTGAGTTAGGGTTCTCAGAGAAACACAACCAATAAGATATACGGAGATAAAAGCTACATAATTCACTTGCACATTATGTTCATTGTGTATTGACTTTCTTCTGTCACTAAAATATAAACTCCATGAGAGCAGAGATCTTTGTATGTTTTGTTTTTTGATATATTGTAAGAATGTCAAACAGTTCCAATAGATAACAGGTGTTCAAAAATGTCTGTTGAATGAATTCATGAATGCCTTCTTTCTTTTTTTTTTTTTTTCCATTAAGTTTTGGTGATTTATTATGGCAGCAATAGAAAATTAATGTATATCATAGTATTAATTTCATCTAAATACATTTATAAAGCCCATAAGATAATACAATTTTAGTTCTAAGCAGTTGTATAGTTTAAGAGGAATAAATCAAAAAGAAAAAAAGTCTTCGACATTTACCCAGATATATAACATTTTTGATATTCTTTCTTCTGCACTGAGAGTCTAAGTTTTCACGTTACATCGTATGCCTTTAACCTGAAGAACTTCCTTTAGCATTTATTTTAATGGAGTAATGTTGACAGCACATGTTCTTAATTTGTTTTATCCAAAATGTCTTTATTTTCTGTGATTCTTGACAAATATTTTTACTAGTTAGAAAATTCTGGTAGGCAAGATTTTGTTTGTTTGTTTCAGTTCTTTAAAGTTGTGTTACAATTTCTTAATGGCCTCCATGGTTTTCATGAGAAGTCCCTAAGGTAATTTCTACTGATGTACATTTAAGTTCATGTACTTTTTCCTTTGTAATATTTATTTCTCTGTTAAGTCCATCCGATGATTTTCAAATTTCGATATTGTATTTTTTTTATTATACTATAAGTTCTAGGGTACATGTGCATAGTGTGCAGGTTTGTTACATATGTATACTTGTGCCATGTTGGTGTGCTGCACCCATCAACTCGTCAGCACCCATCAATTAATCATTTATATCAGGTATAACTCCCAATGCAATCTCTCCCCCCTCACCCCTCCCCATGATAGGCCCCAGTGTGTGATGTTCCCCTTCCCGAGTCCAAGTGAGCTCATTGTTCAGTTCCCACCTATGAGTGAGAATATGCGGTGTTTGGTTTTCTGCTCTTGTGATACTTTGCTAAGAATGATGGTTTCCAACTGCATCCATGTCCCTACAAAGGACGCAAACTCATCCTTTTTTATGGCTGCATAGTATTCCATGGTGTATATGTGCCACATTTTCTTAATCCAGTCTATCACAGATGGACATTTGGGTTGATTCCAAGTCTTTGCTATTGTGAATAGTGCTGCAATAAACATACGTGTGCATGTGTCTTTATAGCACCATGATTTATAATCCTTTGGGTATATACCCAGTAGTGGGATGGCTGGGTCATATGGTACATCTAGTACTAGATCCTTGAGGAATTGCCATACTGTTTTCCATAATGGTTGAACTAGTTTACAATCCCACCAACAGTGTAAAAGTGTTCCTATTTCTCCACATCCTCTCCAGTACCTGTGGTTTCCTGACTTTTTAATGACTGCCATTCTAACTGGTGTGAGATGGTATCTCATTGTGGTTTTGATTTGCATTTCTCTGATGGCCAGTGATGATGAGCATTTTTTCAGGTGTCTGTTGGCTGTATGCATGTCTTCTTTTGAGAAATGTCTGTTCATATCCTTTGCCCACTTTTGGCTGGGGTTGTTTGTTTTTTTCTTGTAAATTTATTTGAATTCTTTGTAGGTTCTGGATATTAGCCCTTTGTCAGATGAGTAGATTGAAAAAATTTTCTCCCATTCTGTAGGTTGCCTGTTCACTCTGATGGTAGTTTCTTTTGCTGTGCAGAAGCTCTTTAGTTTAATTAGATCCCATTTGTCGATTTTGGTTTTTGCTGCAGTTGCTTTTGGTGTTTTAGACATGAAGTCCTTGCCCATGCCTATGTCCTGAATGGTACTACCTAGGTTTTCTTCTAGGGTTTTTATGGTATTAGGTCTAACATTTAAGTCTCTAATCCATCTTGAATCAATCTTCATAAAAGGTGTAAGGAAAGGATCCAGTTTCAGCTTTCTACTTCTGGCTAGCCAATTTTCCCAGCACCATTTATTAAATAGGGAATCCTTTCCCCATTTCTTGTTTCTCTCAGGTTTGTCAAAGATCAGATGGCTGTAGATGTGTGGTATTATTTGTGAGGACTCTGTTCTGTTCCGTTGGTCTATATCTCTGTTTTGGTACCAGTACCATGCTGTTTTGGTTACTGTAGCCTTGTAGTATAGTTTGAAGTCAGGTAGCGTGATGCCTCCAGCTTTGTCCTTTTGACTTAGGATTGTCTTGGCAATGTGGGCTCTTTTTTGGTTCCATATGAACTTTAAAGCAGTTTTTTCCAATTCGGTGAAGAAACTCATTGGTAGCTTGATGGGGATGGCATTGAATATATAAATAACCTTGGGCAGTATGACCATTTTCATGATATTGATTCTTCGTATCCATGAGCATGGTATGTTCTTCCATTTGTTTGTGTCCTCTTTTAATTCACTGAGCAGTGGTTTGCAATTCTCCTTGAAGAGGTCCTTTATATCCCTTGTAAGTTGGATTCCTAGGTATTTTATTCTCTTTGAAGCAATTGTGAATGGAAGTTAATTCATGATTTGGCTCTTTGTCTGTTACTGGTGTATAAGAATGCTTGCGATTTTTGCACATTAATTTTTTATCCTGAGACTGCTGAAGTTGCTTATCAGCTTAAGGAGATTTTGGGCTGAGACAATGGGGTTTTCTAAATATACAATCATGTCATCTGCAAACAGGGACAATTTGACTTCTTCTTTTCCTAACTGAATACCCTTGATTTCTTTTTCTTGCCTGATTGCCCTAGCCAGAACTTCCAACACTGTGTTGAATAGGAGTGGTGAGAGAGGGCATCCCTGTCTTGTGCCAGTTTTCAAAGGGAATTTTTCCAGTTTTTGCCCATTCAGTATGATATTAGCTGTGGGTTTGTCATAAATAGCTCTTATTATTTTGAGGTACGTTCCATCAATACCGAATTTATTGAGCGTTTGTAGCATGAAGGGCTGTTAAATTTTGTCAAAAGCCTTTTCTGCATCTATTGAGATAATCATGTGGTTCTTGTCTTTGGTTCTGTTTATATGCTGGATTACGTTTATTGATTTGCGAATGTTGAACCAGCCTTGCATCCCAGGGATGAAGCCCACTTGATCATGTGGATAAGCTTTTTGATGTGCTGCTGAATCCGGTTTGTCAGTATTTTATTGAGGATTTTTGCATCAATGTTCATCAGGGATATTGGTCTAAAATTCTCTTTTTTTGTTGTGTTTCTGCCAGGCTTTGGTATCAGGATGATGTTGGCCTCATAAAATGAGTTAGGGAGGATTCCTTCTTTTTCTATTGATTGGAATAGTTTCAGAAGGAATGGTACCAGCTCCTCCTTGTAGCTCTGGTAGAATTCAGCTGTGAATCCATCTGGTCCTGGGCTTTTTTTGGTGGGTAGGCTATTAATTATTGCCTCAATTTCAGAGCCTGCTATTGGTCTATTCAGGAATTCAACTTCTTCCTGGTTTAGTCTTGGAAGAGTGTAAGTGTCCAGGAAATTATCCATTTCGTCTAGATTTTCTAGTTGATTTGCGTAGAGGTGTTTATAGTATTCTCTGATGGTAGTTTGTATTTCTCTGGGGTTGTTGATGATATCCCCTTTATCATTTTTTATTGCATCTATTTGATTCCTCTCTCTTTTCTTCTTTATTAGTCTTGCTAGCAGTCTGTCAATTTTGTTGATCTTTTCAAAAAACCAACTCCTGGATTCATTGATTTTTTGGAGGTTTTTTTGTGTCTCTATCTCCTTCAGTTCTGCTCTGATCTTAGTTATTTCTTGCCTTCTGCTAGCTTTTGAATGTGTTTGCTCTTGCCTCTCTAGTTCCTTTAATTGTGATGTTAGAGTGCCAATTTTAGATCTTTCCTGCTTTCTCTTCTGGGCATTTAGTGCTATAAATTTCCCTCTACACACTGCTTTAAATGTGTCCCAGAGATTCTGGTATGTTGTATCTTTGTTCTCATTGGTTTCAAAGAACATCTTTATTTCTGCCTTCATTTCATTATGTACCCAGTAGTCATTCAGGAGCAGGTTGTTCGGTTTCCATGTAGTTGAACGATTTTGACTGAGTTTCTTAGTCCTGAGTTCTAGTTTGATTGCACTGTGGTCTGAGAGACAGTTTGATATAATTTCTGTTCTTGTACATTTGCTGAGGAGTGCTTTACTTCCAATTATGTGGTCAATTTTGGAATAAGTGCAATATGGTGCTGAGAAGAATGTATATTCTGTTGACTTGGGGTGGAGAGTTCTATAGATGTCTATTAGGTCCGCTTGGTGCAGAGATGAGTTCAATTCCTGGATATCCTTGTTAACTTTCTGTCTCGTTGATCTGTCTAATGTTGACAGTGGAGTGTTGAAGTCTCCCATTATTATTGTATGGGAGTCTAAGTCTCTTTGTAAGTCTCTAAGGACTTGCTTTACAAATCTTGGTGCTCCTGTATTGGGTGCATATATATTTAGGATAGTTAGCTCTTCCTGTTGAATTGATCCCTTTACCATTATGTAATGGCCTTCTTTGTCTCTTTTGATCATTGATGGTTTAAAGTCTGTTTTATCAGAGACTAGTATTGCAACCCCTGCTTTTTTCTGTTCTCCATTTGCTTGGTATATCTTCCTCCATCCCTTTATTTTGAGCCTATGTATGTCTCTGCATGTGAGATGGGTCTCCTGAATACAGCGGACTGATGGGTCTTGACTCTTTATCCAGTTTGCCTGTCTGTGTCTTTTAATTGGAGCATTTAGTCCATTAACATTTAAGGTTAATATTGTTATGTGTGAACTTGATCCTGCCATTATGATATTAACTGGTTATTTTGCTCATTAGTTGATGCAGTTTCTTCCTAGCCTTGATGGTTCTTTACATTTTGGCATGTTTTTCAATGGCTGGTACCGGTTGTTCCTTTCCATGTTTAGTGCTTCCTTCAGGGTCTCTTGTAAGGCAGGCCTGGTGGTGACAAAATCCCTAAGCATTTGCTTATCTGTAAAGGATTTTATTTCTCCTTCACTTATGAAACTTAGTTTGGCTGGATATGAAATTCTGGGTTTAAAATTCTTTTCTTTAAGAATGTTGAATATTGGCCCCCACTCTCTTATGGCTTGGAGAGTTTCTGCCAAGAGATCTGCTGTTAGTCTGATGGGCTTCCCTTTGTAGGTAACCCAACCTTTCTCTCTGGCTGCCCTTAAGATTTTTTCCTTCATTTCAACTTTGGTGAATCTGGCAATTATGTGTCTTGGAGTTGGTCTTTTCGAGGAGTATATTTGTGGCATTCTCTGTATTTCCTGAATTTGAATGTTGGCCTGCCCTACTAGGTTGGGGAAGTTCTCCTGGATGATATCCTGAAGAGTGTTTTCCAATTTGGTTCCATTTTCCCTCTCACTTTCAAGCACCCCAATCAGACGTAGATTTGGTCTTTTTACATAATCCCATACTTCCTGCAGGCTTTGTTCATTTCTTTTTCTTCTTTTTCTTTTGGTTTCTCTTCTCACTTCATTTCATTCATTTGATCCTCAATTGCTGATACCCTTTCTTCCAGTTGATCGAGTCCGTTTCTGAAGCTTGTGCATTTGTCACGTATTTCTCATGTCATGGTTTTCATCTCTGTCATTTCGTTTATAACCTTCTCTGCATTAATTAGTCTAGCTCTCAGTTCTTCCACTCTTTTTTCATAATTTTTAGTTTCTTTGCGCTGGGTACGTAATTCCTCCTTTAGCTCTGAGAAGTTTGATGGATTGAAGCCTTCTTCTCTCATCTCGTCAAAGTCATTCTCTGACCAGCTTTGATCCGTTGCTGGCGATGGGCTGCGCTCCTTTGCAGGGGGAGATGTGTTCTTATTTTTTGAATTTCCAGCTTTTCTGCCCTGCTTTTTTTCCATCTTTGTGGTTTTATCTGCCTCTGGTCTTTGATGATGGTGGCGTACTGATAGAGTTTTCGTATAGGTGTCCTTCCTGTTTGATAGTTTTCCTTCTAACAGTCAGGACCCTCAGCTGTAGGTCTGTTGGAGATTGCTTGAGGTCCACTCCAGACCCCGTTTGCCTGGGTATCAGCAGCAGAGGTTGCAGAAGATAGAATATTGCTCAACAGCGAGTGTACCTGCCTGATTCTTACTTTAGAAGCTTCCTCTCATGGGTGTACTCCACCCTGTGAGGTGTGGGGTGTCAGACTGCCCCTAGTGGGGGATGTCTCCCAGTTAGGCTACTCACGGGTCAGGGACCCACTTGAGCAGGCAGTCTGTCCCTTCTCAGATCTCAACCTCCATGTTGGGAGATCCACTGCTCTCTTCAAACCTGTCAGACAGAGTTGTTTGCGTCTGCACAGGTTGCTGCTGCTTTTTTGTTGTTGTTGTTATTTAGCTGTGCCCTGTCCCCAGAGGTGGAGTCTACAGAGACAGGCAGGTTTCCTTGAGCTGCTGTGAGCTCCACCCAGTTCGAGCTTCCCAGCAGCTTTGTTTACCTACTTAAGCTTCAGCAATTGCAGGCCCCCCCCCGCCCCCAGCCTCACTGCTGCCTTGCAGTTAGATCGCAGACTGCTGTGTTAGCAATGAGGGAGGCTCCATGGGCGTGGGACCCTCCCGGCCAGGTGTGGGATATATTCTTCTGGTGTGCCCGTTTGCTTAAAGTGCAGTATTGGGGTGGGAGTTACCTGATTTTCCAGGTGTTGTGTGTCTCAGTTCTCCTGGCTAGGAAAAGGATTCCCTTCCCCCTTGCGCTTCCCAGGTGAGGCAATGCCTCGCCCTGCTTCAGCTCTTGCTGGACGGGCTGCAGCAGCTGACCAGCACTGATTGTCCGGCACTCCCTAGTGAGATGACCCCAGTACCTCAGTTGAAAATGCAGAAATCACTGGTCTTCTGTGTCGCTCGCGCTGGGAGTTGGAGACTGGAGCTGTTCCTATTCAGCCATCTTGCTGCTCCGATCGCCTTCTTTCTTTTAATAAGGCCCTGCGGCTAGTGGTATACTATATTACTGTTCACAAAAATTCAGTCTGCTCACCTTCTAAAGAACATAGTCATCACCCTATGACTTTTTTTCATCTAATAACATGTAAGTGGGAAGAAATCTATGTTATACATGTTCAGAAGCTTTAAGGACCAGCATGTGATTTAGCACACTCTCTTTTCCCTACCCCTGCATTCTGAAAGCATGTGTGGGGATGAGACCTCCACCATCCTGAATTCCTGAGGGCCTGCAATGAGGTGAATCATCTTGCCAAACTGTGATGGACATGTAGCTTAATGACAAATGAAATTTGATATTATGGCCTATCCTGACTAATATATAATCAAAGTCTGAGGTCTTCATACTCAAGTTAAATATCATCAGGTAGTTGGAATTAATTGCACTTTATGAACATTCATGTTTATCATGCTCTCCAATTAAGGTAGAACATCTGAGAGTCACAATTAGGCCTTTCAGATGCAATGTAGGAAACAGAAGGCATTATATGGTTTCATTGTCTCTTGAAACATCAAGGTATGGGGAGACTCCATGATGCTAGAGGAACTGCAGTGATGGTTGTCTTCCCAAGGTAGCACACACACAGCAACTAGGAAAAAGGTGGATCAGATGGGAAGGAGGACAGTCCCAGTGTAAGTGAACCTTGCCTAGATGGGGATCCATGTGTCATCGAGTCAATTCAAGTCTCTTCTCAATGACACTTTTAACCTCTTTTCAGAGCATCATTCACCTGTCCATGTTTCCCACCATAGATATAAAAGAAAGACACTGAGTCTACAAAAAGACACAAATGGCTAGTGTCTTCATTTCTTTGAAGGCAATGTAGAGGTTCTTAAAGACCAGGAAAAGTTCAACTCAGTAAGCTCAGCCCCAGGGAAACCATTTGGGTCTGGATGGCTGGAGCTCTAGACCAATTGTCTCTAACTGTGGGCAATATTACCTAATTATCCTAATGATTGGTGCAAATGTTTTAATTTTTAATGCATGCTGTGAGGTGAAAAATTCAGCAATCATGCAATATGATAAGTGGTTGAAAAATATAAATTGCCATGGAAGCCACAGGAGGGTCAACCCATCTATACTTCCTGGTTTCATTAAAAAATTAAAGATCCAGATTTCTGATCTGAATCCAGCCATAATGTAGCCACAGGTTCATCTTGGGAATCCACAGCCATAATGCTTTGGGAATTCTTGTCAAAACATTTGCTTAATTTTTTAACCCAAAATTCTTGATGATAGAATGTGACCAGTATTCTAATTAAAAAGTATTCCAGAAATGTAATTCAATGTATCTGGAAATTATCCAAGATTCAGAGGAAAGGGCCGGTGTCCAGAAATATTCTACTTAGAAGCCTATAACATTATCAGCAGTCATGCCCTTCCATTTCTGCCCATGGATGTCAGATGGATATTCACTGTGCCATCCAGCAGTTAGGGGAAGGCTGTAATCTTTCTGTTTGTAGCTAAGTAGCTAAGTTTCCACTCTCTTCCTCTGACCATTCTCATCTTTCCCCTTGCCACTTCTCCAAAGGTCTAGTGAATGCCCTGGGCAGGTGACATTGGAGTCATTGTGAGAAAGGGGAAAGGGATGCACACCCACGTTTACTTCTCTGCCCACCTCAGGCTTGACCTGAGAGGTGCAGCTGGCACTGTTCCCTATTAAAGAGAAGCAAACCCCAAATTGGCACAGGTTTCTCTCACACTCCTCTGACCAGGCATCTCTGATTGTTTAGTGTGGGTGAGAATGGGGATTCCCCAGAGCAGTATCCTAATAAGGCACTGTCCCAACCATTCTCCCATCGTTGATCCAACATTTGTGAAATGTTATTGGATAATTGCAACATTACTAAGATGCAAAGACTTTGGAGCACATGTTTCTGCCTCAAGGTTAAACAACAGGTTTGGGAAGGGTTATAGGCCAATAATCAATATGGTTTGGTTCCATGTCTTCACCCAAATCTCACCTCTAATTGTAATTCCAATGTATCAAGGGAGGGAATTAGTGGTAGGTGATTGGATCATGGGGGCAGTTTCCCTCATGCTGTTTTCATGCTGGAATTCATAGTTTAATAAGTGTGTGGCTCTTCCACTTCACTCTTCTCATTACAGCCACTCCCATCACAGGTCTGGAGGCCAAGGAGGAAAAAATGGTTTTATGGACTGGGCCTGAGGCCCTGCTGCTCTGTGCAGTCTCAGAACTTGGTGCCCTGTATCCCAGCCTCTCCAGCTCCAAGCATTGCTAAAAGGTGCTGACATACAGCTCAAGTTGTTA
The DNA here is from genome assembly GCF_002776525.5 of Piliocolobus tephrosceles. Taxonomy (NCBI): domain Eukaryota; kingdom Metazoa; phylum Chordata; class Mammalia; order Primates; family Cercopithecidae; genus Piliocolobus; species Piliocolobus tephrosceles. The sequence goes on from NC_045438.1 coordinate 41,524,179, forward strand.
CTTCAGAGGGTGTCAGACCCAAATTTTTGTGGGTTCTACATGGTGTTGGGCCTGTGGATGTGCAGAAGACAAGAGTTGAACATTGAGAGTCTCTGCCTAGATTTCAGAGGATGTATGGAAATGTCTGGACGTCCAGGCAGAATTCTGCTACAGGGGTGGAGCTGCATAAGGCTGTGGGAGCCCACACCTTGCATCAGTGTGCCCAAGATGTGAGACATGGAATAAAAAGAGATTTTGGAGCTTTATGATTTAATGAATGTCCGTCTGGATTTTGGTCATGCATAAGGCCTGTGGCCCCTTTGTTTTGGCCAATTTCTCCCATTTGGAACAGGAACATTTATCCAGTGCCTATACCCCTATTGTATCTTGGACATAACTGGCTTGTTTTTTTATTTTACAGGCTCATAGGCAGAAGGGACTTGCCTTATCTCAGATGAGACTTTGGACTTGGACTTCTGAGTTAATGCTGGAATGACTTAAGACTTTTGGGAACTGTTGGGAAATCATAATTGATATTGAACTGTGAAAAGGGCATGAGATTTGGGAGAGGCCAGGGGTTGAATAATATGGCTTGGCTCTGTATCCCCACCCAAATCTCATCTCAAATTGTAACCCCCATGTGTCAAGGGAGGGAATTGGTGGGAGTTGATTGCATCATGGGGGCAGTTTCCGCATGCTGTTCTTGTAATAGAATTCTCACGTGATCTGGTCATTTGATAAATGTGTGGCTCCTTCCCTTTGCCCTTCTCTGTCTCCTTCCACCTTGTGAAGAGGTGCCTGCTCCCCTGTCACCTTCAGCCATGATTGTAAGTTTCATGAGGCCTCCCCAGCCATGCAAAATTATGAGTCAGTTAAACCTCCTTTCTTTATAAATTACCCTGTCTCAGAGGGCATGTTTATGGCAGTGTAAAGACAGGCTAATATAATAACTTACCTATAATTCATGTAAGAAATTGAGCAAAGGGCACACCTGTATTTCAAGGGTAATATATGGTGGTTCCCAGGGGTTGTGAGCATGGAGAAATAAGTGACCTCCCTAAAACAAGGTAGAATTGGGGTGGGTCATCTTAGGACACACCACTTTTTCTCATCACAATCCTGGTTATGAAATAATGTAATAACCTCAAATTGACTGGCACCTTCAACATCCCAATGGGAGTATTTTCTATATAATAGAAAATACATAAGATATATTTTCTATATAATAGAATCCTACATATTTTCTCTCCTCACTGGATGCCTCACTTCCAGCATCTGAAACCACATATTTTCTGGGGCATAGGGAAGGGCAGGAATATGTTTGCCTCTTGCTGGAGCTAGGGCTCACTGAACATGGAGCATGGAGCATGGCCACACATCTTTGGACTCTAACCCCAGAGAGAACCCCAGACCTTATGCTAGATATATAAGCACACTGCTCAGGGAAACAAACAAAAAAAAAAAAAGTGAAACTTAAGCTTTGTGTCTAAATCTGCCTGGGATTTAGACTATGAAGTAATCACTTCTAGAGTCACTGTTGTTTTATTTTGTTTTGTTTTTTTGAGACAGAGTACCCCTCTGCTATTAAGGCTGAAGTGTAGTGGTGCAATCTTGACACTGCAACCTCTGTCTCCCAAATTTAAGTGATTATTGGGGCTCAGCCTCCTGAGAAGCTGGGATTACTGGCATGTGCCACCACACCCACCTAATTTTTGTATTTTTAGTAGAAATGGGGTTTTGCCATGTTGCCCAGACTGGTCTCTGAAAGATTCTCCCCAGGCCTGAAAGCTTGAAGGGATGAGTAACTCCTCCCTCTCAAGTCCAGTCCCAAGGCACAAGGCTACTTGAGCCAGCAGCATGAGTCAACAAGATAGCAGAAGCAGGAAGAGAGCCAGCCAGAAGACACCTACCCTGGCCGGAAGACATGCACCTCTGAAGATCAAGAAAGAGTCCATGTGGGTACTATGTAGCAGTCATGTCAGACTGGAATACTTCCTGTTCCCAGGAGACCATAAAACCTCTTCCCCATACTCATTTTAGGCCTCAGCCTGCCTGTACCCGGGTGCTCATTAAAACAGCATGTTGCTCCACGTCACCTCATGTTGTCTGTTGATATGCTCTCAGGATTCGAACTGATACAAGAACCTTACATCTGGTGCCAAAACCCAGGAGGGGCTTGTGTCTGCGTTCCCTGTGGACACACCCCTCCACCCCAGAGAGCAGGCCACAGCGGCCAGACAAATGAAGCTCCTCAGCCTCCAGTCGCCTTTCTGTGCATGCGCATCAGTTACTGAATTCGCCTACTCATAAGTCTCCCTGATGCCCAGTTAACAGGGGAGAATCTGCACAGCATTTCTTGGTTTCTCTAGTCCAAAAGTTCAACATTGGTCCAAGAAGGCTCCAGTGTGTGCCAGCTCGTTGATCATCTGGTCTTAGGGGGACGCTGTAAGCCATTTGATCCCGTTCTGGGAACAAAAAAGGCAGCAGTGATGATTGCTCCTTTTATCGTCTCCCTCTGGCTGTTTACGACAGTCTCCTTTTTCCCTGTTCTCCCAAGCCTACCCTCCATTATGGGAAACTCCCGGTCCTCCATTCCAAGAAACAGTCCTCTAGGCTACCTCATAAACAACCTGCAAACCTTAGTCCTCAGGCAAGATATCCGTCCTAAGTGCCTTGTCTTTTTTGCAATTTAGTCTGTCCACAATGAGTCCAAATGGGCCACAGATGGAACATTCGACTTTACAATTTTTAAGGACTTAAGCAATTATTGCTGAGGAATGGAGAAATGGGGAGAAATTCCTTATGTCCAGGCCTTTTTGCACTCAGATCACAACCTGACTTCTGCAATTCTTTCTCACCTGTTCAAATCCTTCTCCTCCACTCTCTCCAGCCTGATCAGCTTTCTTCTCCCAGTCCTACCTCTTGTTCCTCGTTAGATCCAGCAGATTGCTGTCTACCCCTCCCAGACCCTACCTCGCCCTCTCAACTGTCCCCTTTACCCCCACAAGCCTCCTCTTTATGTTCTCAGCTGCGATCTTCTCAGCTGCCATCTTCCCAGCTGCCATTTTCCCAGTCAACTGTATCCACTTCTACAACCGTCCCCTTCTCAGAACAATTTTAGTATTGCCTGTACCCATTCTCCTCCCCAACAGCCCTCTCCTGAGGCTTGTAAACCCATCCCGCCATCTTACTCCTGTATCTATCCTCCACTGCCTGTTAACTCAAACCCCATTCCCCCTTCAAACTCTCAGCAGGAACCACTTCCACGTTCTTCCTTCTCTCCCACCCATACTCATTCAGATGCCACCTTTGGCCCATGCCCCACTCTTCCTTCAGCGCCTGTGCTAGAGTGCCCCCTTCAGGAAGTAGCAGGAACTGAAAGTATTACTAGAGTTCATATTCCCTTCTCCCTCACTGATCTCTCTCAAATTAACAAAAGACTTGGTTCATTTCCAGAAGACCCTACCTCTTATATTAGGGAGTTTCAGTACCTTACCCAGTCTTATGAACTAACCTGGCATGAGCTCATTATCCTCTCTTCGACCCTCACCCCAGAAGATCGGGACCATATCTGGACCCCAACTCAGGTGCATGCTAATACAATTCATCACCAAGCTCCTGCCCAGCCTACTGGGGCAGAGAGAATCCATAACCAGGACCCCTACTGGGATTATCCAGACGGGGCCCTGGACGCCAACATCAAGACCACATGATTATGTCTCTCCTTGCAGGACTCAAAAAGGGTGCCAATAAAGCAGTAAACTACGAAAAATTTTCAGAAATCACCCAACGTCCTGACAAAAACCCAGCCTCTTTTCTCTCTCATTTACCTGAAGCCATGAGAAAGTATACCAACCTAAACCCAGCCAGCCCAGAAGAAACCACTATCTTAAACCTTTGGTTCATCTCCCAATCCACCCTCAATAGTCGGTGTAAGCTTCAGAAGCTTGACGACGGCCCTCAAACCTCACAATGAGACCTTCTTAATTTAGCCTTCAAAGTCTTTAAAAATCGTGATGAGGAAAGTAAAAGACAAAAACAGTCAGAGTTTCAAATGCTTGCCTCCACCATCAGGGGCCCTGCAGGCCCATGGGGCTGCAACTCCACACAGAAAAATCCTAGCAATCCATCTCCACCTGGCACCTGTTTCAAGTTCAGCAATGAAGGCCACTAGCCCAGACAATGCCCAAACCCAGGTAAGCCTACCAGGCCATGCCCCCTCTGAGGAGAACCCCATTGAAAGTCAGACTATGAGTGACCCCTTCATGGACCACCCCCATCCCTTCCCAAGTCAGCCAAAACCTCCTACTCAGATCTCATTGGCTTTGCCACTGAAGACTCATGGTGCCCTGGAACAGATGCACTGGCAACTACCATCGTTTCATCTGAGCCAGGGGTAACCCTGATGGTGGCAGGTAGGTCAGTTTTTGTTGTTGTTGTTGTTGTTTTAATTAATACAGGGGCAACTTACTCTGCTTTATCTAATTTTTCAGGACCGACCAAGTCCTCCCAGGTCTCTTTTGTGGGACTTGATGGATAAGTCTCCAAACCCCGAGCCAACCCTCCACTTTTTTTCTCCCTGCACACCTTTTCCTTCACTCACTCTTTCTTAGTCCTGCCTTCATGCCCAACTCCCCTCCTAGGCAAAGACATCCTTTCAAAACTCCAAACTACTCTCTACTTCCACATTCCCTACAGTACCCAATGCATCCACCCAGTCCTCTCTGGTACTTCTAACTTTCTTCTACTCCTCCAACCTTCCACCCTAAACCATGCAACTTTTCCTTATTCCCCATCCGTAGTTAACCGCACTGTTTGGGATACTTCACACCCTCAGTTGTAGAACACCACACCCCTGTCTACATTACCCTTAAAGAGCCCACCCAGTTCCTATCACAGAAGCAGGATCCCATCCCTCAAGCAGCTCCCATATGCCTAAAGCCTATCATTTCTTGCCTCCTCACCAGTCACCTACTCTGCCCAACAAACTCCCCTTTTAACATACCCTCTCTAACTGTAAAAAAGCCAGATGGAACTTATTGCTTTGTCCAGGGCCTCAGACTCATTAGCCAAGCTGTACTCCCAGTATGTTCAGTAGTTCCTAACCCATATACTTTACTTTCCGCAATTCCCTTCAATGCCACCCCTTTTTCTGTTCTAAACATAAAGGATGCTCTTTTTCACAATTCCTTTACACCCTGATTCCCACAACCTCTTTGCCTTTACTTAGGAAAACCCTGACACCTACCTTTCACGTCGGCTCACCTGGAGTGTACTACCTCAAGGTTTCAGAGACAACCCCCACATTTTTGGACAGGCCCTTGCTCACGACCTCTGTACCTTATCCCTAAAACCATCCACTCTCCCTCAATGTGTTAATGATCTGCTCCTGTGTAGCCCCTCGCCAAGACACTGCAACACCCATACTATCTCTTTCTTTTAAACTTTTTGACAGAATGGGGGTATTGGGTCTCCCCTAAGAAAGCACAAATATGCACCCCCTCAGTCACCTATCTAGGCCTAGCTCTTACCCCGTGAACCTGAGGGCTCACAACCAACTGCATATCCCTCTTCCAGTCCCTCCTGCCTCCACAAACTAAGCAAGAAATTATCTCTTTTCTAGTACTAGCAGGATATTTTAGGCTCTGGGTTCCCTCCTTCAGTCTACTTGCCAAACCATTTAACCAAGCAGCTAAAGGCCCTCTCTCTGAGCCTTCAAACCCCACACAGCCTATTACCCAACCTTTCCGTCTACTCCAGAAAGCTCTCACCTCAGCTCCTGTCCTCACTCTCCCAGAGTTCACCAAACTTTTCTCCCTCTATCCTGATGAATGGTGTGGAATTGAACTAGGTGTTCTGACCCAGTCTTAAAGGACCCACCCTCCAGGTTGTTGCCTACCTCTCTAAACAGCTTCAAGCCACAGTTCTCAGATGGCCTGCCTTCCTCCGAGCATTAGCAGCAGCTGCTGTCCTCACCCTTGGAAGCCTAAAACTATCTCTCCATGCAAACCTAACAGTTTATTCAACCCATAACATCAAAGACATGCTAGCTCACCGCAGTGTACTGTCTCATCTCTGCCCCACAGCTCCTCCAGTTGTATGTTCTATTCATAGAAACTTCCCACATCACCATGCTAACCAGGTCCTGTCTAAACCCGGCCACGCTTTGTCCCTGTCCTTGTTCTCTCCTCCTTACTCCTCAGAAGAAAAGGAGGACTTCCGAGCCCAAAACCTTCAAAAGCAAGGACCATGGTCTGTCAAGGAAGGGTACTTCATTCTTCCTCACTCTCAAACAATCTATCCTCTAAAGCCTCCACAACTCTTTCCACATCAGGTACAAACCTCTCCTGCAACTTCTCCGCCCTATCCTCACTTGTCCTCACCTTTCCAGCCGTGTTCGAGAGATTACCCAGTCCTGCTCTCTCTGCCACACAGTATCACTCCAGGGTTCCCTCTGACTGCCGCCTTTTCATACCCATCAAGCCCAGGGCCAGGTACCGAGGCAAGATTGGCAAGCAGACTTCACTCACATGCTGCCCGATAAATTGCTCCACTATCTTCTAGTCTGTGTCTGTACTTTCTCCGCCCGGGTAGAAGCATTCCCAACAAGTTCAGAAGGTGCAAATATCATCACACAAACTCTCATCATGCATATAATTCCCCGTTTCGGACTCCCAACATCCATCCAGTCTGATAACGAGCCCACCTTCATCAGCCAAATTACCCATGGTGTCTCTACATCCTTAGGTATAAAATGGGTTCTCCACACACCCTACAGGCCTCAATCTTCAGGCATAGTTGAAAAATTAACTCTGTCCTTAAAGCCCAACTCAGCAAGCTGGCTCTAGAAATCTGCTAGTCTTGGACAAAAATATCTCCTGTTCACCCTCATGAGATTCCACACAACACCAAAAGAACCCTCTTTTTATAGTCCCTTTCAAATCATGTATGGCCGAACTTTTGTTTTAGGGCCTCCATCCTTACCAGACTCTGAGTCACTCATGAATTACCTCCACTCCTTAATCCAGACACAGTCTTTCATTCATGAAGCAGCAGATGAGGCCATGCCTCTTCCTGTCGACAGATGCTTGTCCTCTCAACATAACTGTTTTGCAGGCACAGATGTGTTTATCTGCCAACCCAACCCTCACCAATAGCTACAACCGAAGTGGCCAGGCCCCTACACTGTGATACTCCACATGCCAACTACAGCGAGAGTCCAAGGACTCCCCCACTGGGTCTGTCACACCAGGGTCAAGCTCACCCCCAAGGCTACTCCTTCCTCTAAAACATTAACAGCGGGCAACACCCTCATAGTTCCTGTATTTAAGAACCTAAACAAAGAAAAATGATCCTTAAAGGTAGAAGGAAGCCGAAGATGGCAAGAGAATGAACAGCCGCCGCAACAGATCATTGAATATTATGATCTTGCCACTTGGGCTGAGGATAGTTCATGGGGTTATTGCACTCCCATATACTTGCTAAATAGAATAATTAGACTACAGGTGGTTCTAGAGATAATCGCTAAACAAACCGCCTCAGCCCTGGAAATGCCCGCACAACAACAAAAACAAATGCATGCAGCAATGTATCAAAACAGGCTAGCACTACACTGCTTATTAGTAGAAGAAGGTGGAGTGTGTGGTAAGTTTAAAATCTTTCATTGCTGTCTTAACATAGACGATAACAGAAAAGCAGTTCTAGAAATCGCTTCAAACATCAGAAAAGTAACCCATGTACCAGTCCAAACCTGGAAGGGATGGGACCCAACAAATCTTCTAGAAGGTGGTTCTCTAATTTAGGAGGATCTAAAACACTGGTAAGGACAGTAACCTTCATCACTGGGCTTCTCCTGTTTCTCCCGTGTGTTATCCCACTGATAATAAAAGCCATTAAAATTCTTGTTGAAATTACGGTTAACTGCCATACTATCCAGACGATGCTCCTGCTACAACGACATGATGGATACCAACCAGTCTCTCACGAATACACCAAAAATTAAGTTTCTTCTTTTTCCAAGATGCCCATGCCTCCCCCTGTGTCAAGACTGAAGTAATTATTGAGAAAGTCACCCCCTTTCCCTTTTTTCTATAACCAATAGACAGGAATGAAAGATTCTCCCCGGGGCCTGAAAGCTTAAAGGGATGAGTACCTCCTCCCTTCTCAGGCCCAGTCCCAAGGTGCAAGGCTACTTGAGCCAGCAACGTGAGTCGGCAAGATAGCAGAAGCAGGAAGAGAGCTGGCCGGAAGACAGCTACCCTGGCCGAAAGACACGTACCCATGAAGATCGAGAAAGAAGCTATCTGGGTACTACGTAGCAGTCATGTCAGACTGGGACACTTCCTGTTCCAGGAGACCATAAAACCCCTGCCCCATCCTCATTTGGTGCCATCACCATTTTAGGCCTCAGTCTGTCTACACCCAGGCGCTCATTAAAACAGCCTCGTGTTGTCTGTTGGTGCGCTCCAGGGGTTCGAACCGATACAAGAACCTTTCAGTCTCAAACTCCTGGCTTCAAGTGATCGTCACCTTCACCTCCCAAAGTGCTGGGATTATAGGTGTGAGCTACTGCACCCAACCTAGAGCTACTTTTGAATTCATCCAGCCTTATAATCACTTCAGGAGGTGTCTGGGGAGATCTCCCTTTACTCCTTTTCTTGCATTCATTTCTAGACTGTAGAACATTTTTCTCACACATATACAGTAGCTGATGGGGAATTTCTGAAGCTTCAAGATAATACTCTTCTCACATCATGATTTTTATTTTAAAAGAACACACTTATTCAAGTGTTATTTATTAAAAATATTTTATCAAAATCTTCCATTTGCTTTATAGGACTTTGTACATATTCTCTCAGGGAGAGAGTTCTCCAGTGTTCTCCAGTGTCTAAGAGACATATCTATGGGTAAATGTAGAAGAATCTGTGGTAACTGTCATGCTGCCTTGTTTGAGGGTCATCTGTAAGACAGGGTGCTGAGAGAACACTACTACACACGCACACACACACACCACACACCAACACACACACAGGGTGATTTAAGGATAATGCAGCCTTTTAGTATGTAATCCCACTTCTAAATTCAAAGCATATGGCTAAGTTCTGATTTTAAACAATAGCCAATTTGTATGCTTGTTGTGAGCAAAACTGGTTTGACTTAACTTGACTTTTCTGGGCTGAAAACTTCTGAGTTGCCGCCATCAATGGAAAACAGATTAAGAGACACATTTCAAATGAACGCTTGATGCCCTTTCTTGAAAGGAGGAAAACAAAAGGGGAATGCTCTGCTGGGGCTGGTTTCTGCAAGGCTTGCTGTCAGCACCACAGTCCTTATCCCTCTGCATTTATTTAACTAGCACTGGAAACGTGCTGGGTTGTGAAAATGTGATCAAGCCCACCCCATGAAAATTTCAGGGTCACATCATTTACTGGAACACATATACTTTTTTTGCACATAAATTACCTACATGCCATTAGATTAAATGTACCTTAAAAAAAAAAAAATTCCACATCATCATTGAATTGCAATTTCATACACTTAGCCTGAAATTTCCATTCTGTCAGAATCACTCATGTTACCCACAGTTTCAAAAGACTAAAATCATTTTACTGTAACTGTATTTTTTTCAATACTAGGCCAAGGATAAATGTGGTTACATTGATTTCTCACAAATGAACCTTAAACCACTGATTTGAAATGAGAAAACCACTGTTTGAAATCATTTTCAATCTGAGGTATGTTTAATTGGCTTTAAAGAAACTTTGCCAGCTTATTTGGAAAAAACAAAAAACAAAACAAAACAAAAACCCTCTTGATCTCACTCTTGTTTTCAATCCCTTAGAGGAAGCTTGACTGTGAAAGAACCTCTTTCTTCACTGTTTTCATCTTTTTCACTCTCCTGAAAGCTACCGACCTCCTGTTGGGCTCCCTTCTGAGGTGCCCTATCAATTTTAGCCCAGGGTTGGTCATGTCTAAGCCATGATTAGACTGGGCCGGTCTTAGTGGCTCAATCCCAGTACTTTGGGAGGCAGAGGTGGAAGGACCCCTTGAATCCAGGGGTTTCAGACCCACCTGAGCAACATGGCAAAACCCTGTCTCTACAAAAAAATTAAGAAGTTAGTTGGGCGTGGTGGGGTGTACCCATGGTCCCAGTTGCTCCAGAGGCTGAGGCAGAAGGAATGCTTGAGCCTAGAAGGTCAAAGCTGAAGTGAGCCATGATTGTGCCACTGCACTCCAGACTGGGCTACAGAGTGAGACCTTGTTTAAAAAAAAAAAAATTGTAAGAAAAGAATGAAGTATGGTCCAACCTGAACTCGAGATTGGTGGTAATGCTAAATTTTCAGGTTCTGAGTATGTTATTAACAGTAGGTCTCTTCTTGAAACAGCCTTCAGGTTAGGGCATAATGATCAGATATTCATCACTCAGATATAACCAAAATTGGTCCACAAAAAGACGACTGCCTTAACCCACTCACAATCATCCTCTGCTCCAGGCCCTTTCTGTTGACCTCTCAGATCCATGCTCCTCGAGAGCACTGGGTACCCCAAGGCACCTACCTCCATGTCTGCATTAAAGGCTCCCTTGTCACCTGACTTCTGTTGGTTCACTTACAGGAGTCACTAGCAGGAGGTCAGGGTGAGAAAGAAGAGTAAGTTTAGGTCATGTTTGCATGATTCCATCACTGTGAGTCATCCCTAGTGTGGCTTGAGTTTTTTCTTTTCTTTCTTGTTTGTTTGTTAACTGAAGGCTGCAGCTACAGCCAGGCAAACCTCGGTAACAACTACTATATCTTCTTTAGTTAACTTTTCTCCTATACCCTTTGCCCCTTAGGCCTAAGTTTGGTGAGATCATGCCAGGATGATTCATAACACTTTACTTTTCGTTAATCCTACTAATTCCTTTATGAAACTCGATTTAATTGCCTCTTTGAGTTAACTATGTCCAACTGTCACAAGCTCTGCTACATTACCATAGCTTAAGTACTGTTCCTTTACTTGTTATACCTTCTCAGATAATAGAATAAAGGAGATCCCACTCAATGAAAACTAAACTAATTAGTCACTTACAGATAGAGAACATGAAAGGAATCCACTCAGGTATGAGGAAAAGGTAGGCCAACCATCTGGTATTTCATTTAACCTGTCTGGGGTCCACCAGGCTAGGGGCTACAATTTCTTTAATGCTACTTCTTAATTTTCTCTTAGCCCTAGGCATTAAGAATAAAGTGTATTTGTCTGTCTGTATTAGCATTCCTTCTAAGAAGATTAAAAGATCAATTATAAATTTAAGGAAGGTGCACATCACTGAATTTGAAGTTACAAATTTGAGCCAGCAAAACTGTTCGGAATGACAAACTGATATAGGCAGGGAATATCAAACACCTCAAGTTCTGCTTTGAAAGATGATCAAACAATGACAGAGTAGGTCAGAGGCAGATTGTTCTACAGATGAAAGCAAAGTGGAAGCAGGGGACCAAAAATTAATATTGATGTTTGAGAATCAGAAATAGGGTTTAGGTTCCACTCTTAATAGTTATGCAACTTTGAGCAAATTAGTTTTAGAGACACATTAGAAGGTTGGTTTCTATGATACAAGGCTGTTGGCTTATATTCTGCTAGAGATTTGCTTCCCTTCCTTCAAAGACTCGTTTCTTAATCACTGGGTTCCTTACTCTACATCATAGCTACTAAAACACGTTTTGATTTCTATAATTTAAAATATTTACATACATAACAAATTTTTGATTATTTTTAGAATAGATTTTGGCTAAATTTCAAGTATTTAAATTATTTCTTGAATGGACAGGAATCACTTCCAAAATATAAGCCCCAAACCCACCTAGGCATAATGACAAACATAAATTTATAAATTCAGCATTTCTTATTTTAAAGATACATAGACCCTAGTACTTCAGTATTGATACTTAATCTAATGTATCCTCTTCACCAGATAACATGTCCTCCAGTCTTTGGATTTCTGATATTATATTTTCCTCACATGAATATATTGAAAGGAACTTTTTAAGAGAAGGCTAAACCCAACCCTCTTTGCTACTCATTCCCTTACTGTTTTTCAAACTTCTCCTTGATTTCTTCTACATTTCCTCATTGTACTCTGACAAAATTCTGAGAAGCTCTGCAATTCTTTGTAATGGCCTGGCTCAGGTCATTGGTTCCCTTCATTAATGACAGTTCATTCCAACTGTGGACCCTCAGTGGGGACTCTGGCAACCTGTCCTTGCCTACTGGCTCTTTTCTTGGTGTTACTGACATGCTCCAGGAAGGATTCCAGGAATGACATTTTCTATTTGATACTAGTTCCATTCCCACTGAATTGAGATTTGTAGATCACATAGTAGAAAACTGTTGCTGGCTTGCTGAGGTAACATTGAAAATATTTATTTTATTTATTTTTAATATTGAAAAACATACAAGGTAGAGCTCGTAAGTCAGCCAGTTATTTTAATATAGGTATATTCATTTACAAACAAACAAATAAATACTTAGAAATACATGTATTAGTGACCAGTTTAAATAGCTCATGACATTTATCACTCAAGTAGTGTTTACAACTTACTCTATAAGAACAACCCAGCGTGCACAGAGATCCTGTCACACACAGGAATAGCAGGTCAAGAATCAAGAATGGTCACTCTTTGGTACTGAGCATGCCTCCTGAACACCTCTGCTTAGGTTCTCTGACATTGCCCTAACTCGGTGTAATCAAGACCAAATCCATTTTTCGCAATACGATTTATCTCCCCAATTTGCCTTATTCTCATAGAAATCTTCATTGTCCTCATTATCCAAGAGGTGTTGCCTCTTTCATCTTTCTACCTTTTATTCATATATCTAATCAATTACTGGTCCCTACTTTCTTATTGACGAAAACTTCTTCAAAATATCTACCATATTATTGCTGATAAAGGCCATAATATAAGAACACTGTTTCACTTTTAAGAGGCAATCCACTAGAACGCCATTCTGAAAACCTTCAAGAACAGCATTCCAGAACCTTTTAAAAATAAATATTAGCTGCCAGGATAATAATATGCGTGTGACACATTGATAAAATAAAATAATTTAAAATGAATATTAAGGTTTTAAATCTCCTTATATATTGTGAAGAATCATATTTTTGACTATGGCTTTTTTTTTTTTTTTTTTTTTTTTTTGGTGAAAGAGCGCGCTTTATTGGGAAGCAGACTGCTGCACGGTGACCAACAGACAGACCACCCAATGGGCACTTACACATCGTACTCCAAAAGACACAGGATGCTTTGCTAATAAAAATCAATGGGAGCAGGGATTCCTCTGGGCAACTCTCCCAACCTCATCCCTTTCAGGGATTGAGAAATTTCCCAACCATTTTCCTGATGGCAGCTGTGGTTCACTAGAGATACAGCCTCTCAGAGGTGCCTTCCTGTTTCTTATAAAGAATATTTTCTTTAGATTTTTTGAAGTCTTCATTTGTTACTTTCATTCTATGTTCTCTTAAGGCCATCAGACCAGCTTCTGTACAGATTGCCTTGATGTCAGCACCAGAGAGGTCATCTTTAGCCATGATCAAGTCGTCCAGGGTTACATCATCAGCCAGCGTCATCATGCTTGTGTGAATCTGAAAGATACGCTTCTTCGTCTTTTCATCAGGCAGGAGGAACTCAATCTTCCTGTCAATGCGGCCTGGCCTGATAAGTGCTGGATCCAAAGTTTCTATTCGGTTTGCAGCCGTGATAACTTTCACATCTCCCCTAGAATCAAATCCATCCAACTGGTTCAGCAGTTCCAACATTGTTTGCTGAATTTCCCTCTCCCCACCAGAATTGGAGTCATATATTTTTGTCCCAATGGCATCAATTTCATCAATAAACATGATGGATGGTGCATGTTCTTCAGCAACTCAAAACAATTCCCGAACGAGTTTGGGCCCATCACCTAGGTACTTCTGAATAGGTTCAGAGCCAACCACGCTCAAGAAAGTGGCTAAGGTTTGGTTTGCTACCGCTTTGACTAACAAGGTTTTACCTGTGCCAGGTGGACCATAGAAAATGACCCCCTTAGGAGGCTTTATACCCATCTCTTCATAATATTCAGGATGAATGAGAGGAAGCTCCACAGATTCCTTAATTTCCTGAATTTGGTTGTCCAACCCCCCAATATCCGCATAGGTCTCCTGGGGGGCCTTTTCCACCTTCATCACTGTGACCAGGGGATTCGTGTCATCCATCAGCACCCCTATCACGGCATGCACCTTGTGATTGAGCAGGACCGAGCAGCCAGGTTCCAGCAGATCCTTGTCTACAAATGAAAGATTGCTGACGTAGTGTTCTGAGCCCACAGATGTAGACACGATGGCACGATTGTCATCAATGATCTCTTCCAAGGTTCCTACTGACATCGGGGTTCCCCTCAGATCATCCACTTTTGATCTTTCCTCCTCTTGCTTTTCTTCTAATGGTTTCATTTGTTCCTGATTTCTAATGAATTCTTCCTCCATGAGAAGATAGTCTTTAATTCTCTCTAACTTCAGTAATTTTAACCGGCACTGAGTGTGAGGTGTCACCAGTGGCAGTTTGCTGGCAGCGTCTGGTCCCTTCGTTTTCTTCTTCTTTTTCCCCACTCTAGTTGGTACAGGAGGTTCATACTTCTTTTTCTTGTCCTTGTCATCATTCTTGCCACCTCCAGGACCATGACCACCACTCTGACTTTGACCCATCTTGCCTTGGCCACTTGAGCTCGACTATGGCTTTTCTTAAGTCATTCTGCAACCTCACATCACTTCTTTCTGCTCCTTTGTGAGATCAGCTCACTTTATGGTACATACTACTGGGGACATATAGGAGAAGGGAACAAGGGGAGAAAGCATGGTTTTAATATTCGTTGCTTTGTGGTTCTATGTAGCCAAATGGTAACTCTAACCTGTCATTACCCTTACCATCCTTGCCTCTAGAGTACTTGAAAAATGTCAGAGGATAAGTTAAACGTGATTCCTTTGTGCCTATGCAAACCAACCCCTTATTACCCTCTTTTATAAAAAGGCTTATTCCAATTGTATCTATACTCCAAGTTTCATATCAATCAAAAGGAATTCTAGGAGAAAAAATATTCTCAAGTCTTTTATTGAAAAAAAAAATTGCTGAAGAAGAACCTCATTGTCTCATAAACCTGTAATTAGAATAACCTCTCCATTGTCCCCAGCTTCTGAGTTCAGATTCTCCGGTCTCCGTTCTTCATAATTTTTTTTTTTTTTTTTTTTTTTTTTGGTTTATGCAGGGTTTATTCCTCTGAAGAGCTTTTATACCATGTGAAAGGAAATAATTGCATATCCCTGAAAATTCACAGGAAAAAGTTACGTTTTCTCTTCATTCAAGTGATTCTGTCAGACCCAACCACATGCAACAATTTTAAAGTTGCTTCCAAATAGGTTTACAGATATTTCCTGTCTTCATGGAACAATAGCAAGACCATGACTGAAGTTCACATCCAGATTCCACCACTAACCATGTACCCAATTACTTCAGTCACCTCTATTCAGGTCTTATATATCACAGAATAAAATCAGATTTCATCAGAGGAGGTGAAGAGAAGGAGAGGAGATATTTCAATCCCTTCCCCCTGCCCCGTTTTTTTTTTTTTTTCCATCACTTCCTGCCATATGCTTGTCAGCCAATCCCCCAATGTCCCTCTCCCCTAAAACAAAAACATATCTCTGCTTTTTAATTTTGCCTCTGTTTGATTGTTTTCTCTCCCTACACACTCTTCATTCTTTCCTTTTCCTGTTTAAATCCTTCTAGTCTTCAAGGATCATTCCTTCACAGTCCAGTGAAGAACTGAGATAGCCTTGTATGCCTCATGCCTAGGCAGACCAACTTCCAATGAGCAGCCAATCTCCTTCACTTCTTCTCATACTTCCCTGCACTCCTTCTTCCTCTTGCTTTTATGTTTTCTAATACTTCCCTGTACTTCTTGGTTGCTTATTGACAGCGCCATGTGAGTTAGCACCTAACATTGCACCCTTATTTTATTCCAGATTTAATAATATATGTGTGTTAGTCGTCTCTCCTCAAGTAGACTGTAATCAGGGACTGTGAGGAAAATTAGTTTTTAATGTATATCTATGTGTGAAATTAAATGTATTTTAACATATGTTGTGCATAAAACTAACTCTGGTCTTTTTTAAAAGATGCTAAGTGATTAAATTATTCACCTCATAACAAACCTGAAGATTTTCAAGCCTTACATCATCAAAAAGGCACAGGGTGCATAAAAATGTCAGAATTTTAGAGAAGGATAGTCGCATACAAGAGCAAGAAGCTTAGAGCATGGAGGGTGGTCCACGAAGAGAAACCATAACTTTAGAGCAACAGTTCTGATCTAGAAGGAAGATGTTCTAGGTTATTCCAGGAAGAGGCAACATACTACTTTGAAATAAAAGAAATAAGCAAAACAGTGAAATAGTAGATACTTGAATTCAAAGCAATATTTGTACTTTTCATGGGGACTTTAATCATTTAAAATAGAAGATTGAAAAAATTAAAAGATGATTGAATAGCCAGCAGCAAAGAGGGAATTAGGTCAAAGGTACATTACATTTCTTACAAAACTAGGAGTGTGTGTGTGTTGTAGGTGAGGGGCCCGGAGGTGAAAGCCCAGCAGTGGGAAATGAAAAGAATTAAATCTAGGGAGGCAGACAAGTACTAAGAAGTGTTATGGTAGGTGAGAGGTAGCAGACAGGTAGGCTGAGAGGCAACTTGGAGAGGGTTTGGTGGCACATTCTAGGTACCTATTTATGTAAGTAGACCTAAGAGGCAAAACATAGTCTCTTGAGAGACTGGAAGGAGAAAGTGGGAATCTAATTCCACAGAAATTCAGGTACAAGAATGAAAGCAAGGGTCTGCTTACTCGTTTCTGGAACATGAGGTCAGGTTTGGTTCTGTAACTGGAGGATTGATCACCAACCATTGGCTAAAGGCGCTTATCATGCCCAGACCAGGAGAAACGGTAAACCTTCTTAGTCTCCATAATTGTGTGAGTCAATCCTTGATAATGAAATGGCTCAGTGTATAATAAATACTTTTTTCCCCAGGGTCAACAGTAGAGATACAGATACAGTTGATCCTTGAACCACCCAGGGATTAGGGGTATCAATCCCTTGCATATTTGAAAATCTGCATATAACTTCTGACTTCCCAAAAACTTAACTACTAATAGCCTACTGTTGACTGGAAGCCTTTCTAATAACATAAACAGTCAATTAACACATAAATAGAATAGAATTCATGAATGCCTAACTTTTTCTTAATTTTTAAAATAATACTGGGCTAGATAGTTTGTGAGTTTTTTCAATCTTTCACAAATCTCAAAAAAAAAAAAAAAATCCAATATATTTATTTTTAAAAATCTACAGACCCATAAATTTCAAACCCATATTATTCAAGGGTTAACTGTATACAACTAGATTGGTTCTGTTTCTCTGGAAACCCTGCCTAATACATCTTCCTTGCTGTACTTTTCCTTTTAAAAGATAGCACCACTTGCCCTGCAGCTGTGGTCAGGGAAAGGGCAGGATTCAGAAGAAACATTATCTAACAGGCTTGGATTCATTCCTCAATATTCTGGCAAAGTCACAGAGGCCATTCTTGATGCTATTTCTGAAACCAGCTCCTCTCTACAACCAGCTTGAGCACATGGCAGGTGCTCCATAAACAATTAATGGGGGTTAGACCATTCCAACCGAATGTTAAAGAAGTTCTCATTTGCAAACTTTACTTGCAAGAGCCTGTTCACTGAATAAAATATTTTTGCCTTGGTTGCAAGAATTTAAATGTCACCATTTTCTTTCAGGAGGTACACATTTCACTTTAAATCACGATGTATTATTCATATTACTTTAATTCTGTGGTGCCGACCCTGGAGTTGCATATCCCTACACTGCTGCTGACTTGCAAGTGCCTTCTAAGAATAAGGGCCAGTTTGAAGCTTCAAATAACATAACTCTTTGCATCTCTCTATTTCCCACTGATTACATGAGGTCACTTCATGAGCCTGCCAGAAACCTGGCTCCCCACCGGCAGAAGAGATACATCTGCTAACACAGCTCTGAGCTGAGAATATGTTTCATCCCTGAAAATATGTGCTTCAATATTTAATAAAAGCATAAACTTGAAGAACTTCTGGCAGCTGTAGAGAGAGAAGCTGAATAGAAGGCAAAAACAATCTTCATTTGAGGAGATTAAGAGAGTTAAAGAAATGTGTATGGTATTACACAGCTCTATAGTAAACAAACACTCCAGGCAAAAATGAAGAAAAAAAGATACACAGACTGCTTGCCCATGCAAAGAAGAAAACACAGTACAGAATATTCTAGAAGTTCAAGTTTGAAGCAAAATCCAAGTTATGTCAGCACTAACCACTGTCTGTACAGCCTTCCATACAAATCAGCCCTGCCCCTCAGGAAGACAGATGGCTCAGTATACAAAACTTGCATAACCACAACCTGAGCTGACAGGGACCTGCCACAAGCAAAGAAACAAGGCTGCCTCAGAGAAAAGATAAATTGTGCTCTTTTTAAAACCCACTGGAACTGCTGCTCCCCTTGGCAACCCAGGTACAGCAGGGGGCATCGGCATCTTCCAACACACAGGCAACCAGCTGTACAACCTTGGCAGAGCAGCCGGTAACAGCAGCCAGGCGGCTGTGTGTCATTAGCTCAAGCCTCCAAACCCCAGGGTGGCTCTCCGGTCCCCTAGGCTATCACAGGCGTGGCAGGAGCTGCCTTCTGAAGGCTCAGGGGTCTGCATTCCTGCACTGCCTTGGGGTGGGAGCATTAGTCAGCCTTCCTAAGCACAGACAGTACCAGACTTGCCCATCCGTGGCTTATAAATAAATGATCCAGGAATGACACAGAGGGTCACTCCTGCCAGGCTAAAGGTAGCCCTCACATTCTATTTCCAGGAAAGTCCGAATGAAATAACAGAGCATTGAGAGGATTTGTGGATGCTCAATGCCAGGCAAAATTTGTGGAAATCAAGAGCAGTTTAGAGGATTAACCTCAATCGCCACTTACAGCAAGCATCTCATGAATAAGTCATTTACTTTTGTGGGATTCGTTGTGATCCACTTGTCTTCTGCATACTTGAGATCTTGTTCAGTGAGAAAATCTGTGTTATGACTCGGGTTAAAGGGGATATATTTTAAAGTGCAGTATTTTAGGAAATAGGACAGATCTGGAGTGAGGCAAAATAGTGTCCTAAGCTATGTAAACCAAAAATAAAATTCTAAGGCCCCCAACCAACGGAACAGACCCCCTCATGGCCAAGGGGATCCCAAAGAGACCTGAAAAACTAATTGAGGCCAAGACAGGAAGGGCAGTTGGATAGACACTCTTGCCTTGTTACATACCCTCCTCCCTTTGGAGTTTAGGCACAATTGACCAGCATTAACATAAAATAAAGATCATAGACTGACAAAACAGACACTTTGTAGCAATAAGATAGAAAATTCCAACCTGACTCTAGTATAGCATCACATGATAGATAGCAGTCCCTGAGGGAAATCAAAGTATTTTACTCCAAAATGTATTTTTGACATATTTTGTCAAAATGTATTTTTGACATATTTTGAAATGGCTCTCCTTTCCCCTACTAGGTCTTTTCTGGAGAGTGTCGCACCATTTAAGGTCAGATAAGAGAAATTTAAGACATTTACAATTTGTTCTCTCTGAAGGCTACCTGGAGGTTTCATCTACATGATAAGAACCTTGGCTTCCATAACTCTCTTATCTTAGCTCAAGCATTTCTTTATGCTGACTTCCACTCTTCACACACAGCTTAACTCATTCAACCAATTGACAATCAGAAAATCTTTGAATCCACCTATGGAAGCCTCCCTGCAACACCCCCAACACCGCTTTGGGCTGAACCAATATATACCTGACATGTATTGATTTATATCTTTGCCTACAACTTCTATCTTCCTAAAATATATAAAACCAAGCTGCACCCCGACCACGTTAGGCACATGTTCTCAGGGCCTCAGGGCTGTGTCATAGGCCATGGTCCTTAACTTTGTAAAATAAACCTCTAAATTAATTAAGTCCTGGCTTAGATACTTTTTGATTTATAGATCAATAGGAGACTATTGAATATTCATTTTTCCAAAATAATTCCAAGGACCAACCTACACAAATGACAGCAGACAGACCCGTTGACTTCATCTCTGCATTCTGACCCTCCTGCTCCCCAGGTTCAGATTTTAGACTTGCTATGCAAGTCTTATGATTTATGATTTGGTGATGTTCTCAGTTACATTAACTTTTATAGTTTGGATGGGAACCTACTCACCACATATAAGAATATTTCTCCAAGAAACACTTTTCAAGTTCTCCACAAGTGACTTAATAAAATAAACTTTTAGAAAGCAATGTTTGTAAATTGGTAGCAGCTTACATCTAGTGTATTAGACTAGCTTGTTTTCCATAATGAATTAAATTACATAATATCGAACTAAATTTTCCCCCAAATTTCATACTCTACATTAACTATCATTCATTTATTTGCTAGTTTATTGGGTTCTTGCAAGATGTTACGGATTTAGACATGCATAAGACTTGGACCCCGCTGGCCATGCACGGTGGCTCACCCCTGTAATCCCAGCACTTTAGGAGGGCGAGGTGGGCTGATCACAAGGTCAGGAGATCAAGACCATCCTGGCTAACACCGTGAAACCCTGTCCCTACTGAAAATGCAAAAAACTTAGGCGGGCATGGTGGCGTGTTCCTGTAGTCCCAGCTACTCAGAAGGCTGAGGCAGGAGAATGGCATGAAGCTGGGAGGCGGAGCTTGCAGTGAGTCGAGATCTCGCCACTGCACTCCAGCCTGGGCGACAGAGCAAGACTCCGTCTCAAAAAAAAAAAAAAGACTTGGACCCAACTTTTAAGGATTTTGTACTCTGTAAAAGCAATTGCTGTACAACTCAGGAAGGGCTGGGATTAAAGGAAGAACCAGATGCTTCTTTGAGAAGGAGGAGTTGGGGAAGCATAGCAAGAAACCTTGAAGAGGAAGTGGCTCCAGACTCCTATCTTGAAGGATGAGAATATTAGATCCTATGGTCGGAATGTTTGTATTCTTTTGAAATCCCTATATTAAAATTCTACTCCCTCAAGATGATGATATTAAAAGGTGAGGCCTTTATAAAGTGATTAAGACATGAAAATAGAGCCATTATGAATGTGATTAGTGCCTTTGTAAAAAGAGGCTGAGGGAGTTTATTTGCCTCTTTCATGAGGACACAGAGAGAAGTTGCAATCCAAAAGAGGACCTCACCAGAACCCAACCATACTGGCACCCTGGTCTTGGGTTTCCCAGCCTCTAAAGCTGTGAGAAATACACTTCTGTTATTTATAAGCCACCCAGTTAATGGTATTTTGTTACAGCAACCACAGTTGACTGAAGACATTAAACTTCTTCTGAGGAACATCCTTATAGGGTGGGGCTTGAGTCTACTATTAATATTCACCATTTAAAAGAGTTACTAAGGGCTGCTATAATCTGAAAAACCCTGGACAACACTATCTAGTTACTTCACCTACAAGTCTCTTCCCATGCCCCCATGTCCAGTGGACCATTTGATTTACTTTATGAACTTGATTAGGATTTATCTTATTGGAGGTACCTAAGCAGAAAGAGTCCTATCAAATTTCTGGTTACTCTGAAAACAGTGGGTCCATGGCTTAGAGGCATCTAGTAGTAACAAAACCTTGACATGTTTTGTGACAGATTTCCCACTTCCCTGTAATATTTATGTGTCTTCAGGGTTAACTGAGCTGCAAGACCTCACAAAGAACAGTCAACAATGGAATTTAACATTTGTTGAATATTTAAATGCAATCATTAATTTAGGGAATATTTCAAATATCATATAGGCAATAGAATTTTATCAGCAGGTACACTTGTGGTTCATCAATATAATTTCAATTAGTGCTTCTCAATTGGCAGGCAAATGTGCAATGCTGTGCCATTAATGGGTCATAGGAGTACTTTCGTTGGCCCTATGGCAGCCATGTGGGACCCTGAGCATAGTTCCTGGGCCAGTGGCAATGGCATCTTTGTCCTTTTATCCAAGTAACATAAAATATTATCATTTTCTAAGTTTACATGATTTGAAAAATGTTTGAGAAGTCTTAGTTTGTACTAAAAGCTCATTAATGGGCCTGACCAATCTGTCTTTGACCTTTCATTGTGCTGGACATAGGGCAAGATGCAGACCAACCCCCCGTGACCCAAAATAGCTCTCAGAAACACTGAGCTGAGCTTTATGGTCACTCATTCCAACCATATGTGAAGAGTGCTTCAAATTATGTTTGATGATGATGGCGATGAAGTCTAGCCTTCACTCTTGAGATTCAGACTCATCTGGACAGAAGAGAAGTTAAATCAGCTGCTTACTGTTTCGCCTACCTCAACGCTCTCCCAGCTGGCTCCATCTCTAAATGAAGCAATTGAAAAAGAAATCCTATTGTAAGTAGACAACTTTAGTTTGTTTTGTCTCATGAATAATCAATTAAAAGATTTTGAAAAATATATATCATATAAAGGGGTAGTGTTGATATAAACTTGAGGCCAATCTGGTGTCAAAACTCCTACTTAGTAATCCAAAGGGAAACTCAGTTGTCAAAATCCTCCCAGAAATGATAGTAAATGAGGGACAGTGAAGAAAGGCAGTGGTACTGTTCAGTGTAGACATGTGTTAGCAGTAATGATGGCTCTGTGGCAGCTTCTAGGGCCCTTTCATAACTTAAAATAGAAGGCTCACTGAACAGTCCACCCAAAAGGCCATACTGTTGGCATGTCATCACTGTCACCTCTCTCCCTCACACTGGAAGTCTGGACAATTGGCATTCATTTTCTACAGAAGCCAAAGACATGAGGAACAATGGGAGAGAGGGTACATGGAAGCCACCTCATCTTAGCCATTTTATGCCAATCTCTATTCCTATGTGCTCTTCATTTCAGACTGAGGAGTTGCACTGTCAGACAGATCAGAACCAGCAGTTCTCTTCTTCAGCTTGTTTGACCAGACCTGTTATGCCTTTGAAATGAGAGACCACTGACCCAGGATGCAAGAGTCATCACAATGGGCCTACAACCAGGAAGACTGGCTCAGCAACCTAACAACACATTGCCTGGAAACACATGTGGTGTTAATAACTGGATGAACCCATGTTTTCAAAAAGATAAGATTTGTGCATTATGAAGTCCCAGACCACTAGGGAGGACATTTTCTCAAGTCTTTAAAGGTAACAACATACAGGACTTTTTCTGAGGTTGAAGCCTAGCTGGTCCATGTTGTGAGATGACAGTTGACCCTCAAAAGCAATTTCTCAGGAAGTTCTCGTGACTATTTGTTCTAACATTCGTGTACATGTTGAAACAGAATAGAAAGAAAAACTATGTTGGGTGGCCATAAGAATGATACAAGACTCATGAGGCAAATCAAAGTTTTAAAAACAATGCTTTGTTTTACACTAATCCTGTTGATAATGCAATATAGAATGTATATATATGATATATATACTCAATCTATGTATATATTACATATATGATATACGTGCACACACATAAACTTGACATATGTACACGTTGTATGTATATATATATATATATACATATATATATATATATACACATTGTGATGGTTAATTTTATGTGTCACCTTGACTGGCCTGAGGAATGCCCATATAGTGGGTAAAATATTATTTCTAGGAACCCAGAGATAAATCCACATATTTATAGGCAACTTATTTTCGACAAAAGTGCTAAGAACATTCATTGGTAGAAGGACAGTCTCTTCAATAAATGGTACTGGGGAAACTAGAGATCCATATATAGGAGAATGAAACTAACCCCCTATTTCTCACCATAAAAATAATCAACTCAAAATGGATTAAAGGTTTAAATGTAAGATCTGAAACTATGAAACTAACAGAAGAAAACACCAGGGAAGTGATAAAAGACGTTGCTTTGGGCAAAAACTATATGGAGAAGACTTCAACAGAACAGGCAACAAAAGCGAATATAGACAAATGGGATGATATGAAACTAAAAAGCTTTTGCACAAAGGAAACGATCAACACAGTGGAGAGACAACCACCAGAATGGGAGAAAATATTTGAAAACTCTTCATCTGATAAGAGATTAATAACCAGAATATGTATGGAACTCAAACAACTCACCAGCAAATAATAATAATAATGATAATGATAATAATAATAAGTCCATTAAAAAGTAAAGACAGGACTTGGATAGACATTTCTCAAAAGAAGATATATAAATGGCCAGCAGGTATATGAAGAAAATGCTCAACACTATTCATCATCAGGAAATGCAAATCACAACCACAGCAAGATGTCACCTTATCTCATTTAGAAAGACTATTATTAAAAAAGATAAAGGTAAATGTTGGCAAGGATGTGGAGAAAGGGGAATGCTTATACACTGTTAGTGTTAGTGTAAATTGGTACAATCATTATGGAAAATAAGAAGTGGTTCCTCAAGAACTAATAATAAACTGCTACACAATCCAGAAATCCCACTATAGAGTATATATCCAAAGTGAAGGAAATTAGTATGTCAAAGACATATGTACACACCCATGTTTATTGAAGTGTGTTCACAGTAGCTAAGATATGGAATCAGCCTAAGTGTCCATCAACAGATGAATGGAAAAAGAAAATGTGATGTGTGCAAATACTATTCAGCCATAAAAAAAAAAATGCTGTCATGTATGGCATCATGGATGAACCTGGAAGACACTATGTTAAGTGAAATAAGCCAGGCACATAAAGACAAATACTGCATGTTCTCACTCAGGTGGAATCTTAAAAAGGATTTCATAGGGAGTCTAACAGTGGTTACTAGAGACTGGGAAGGATGTTGAAGAAGGAAGAGGATAGCCAGAAGTTGCTTAATGGATACAAAATTACAGCTAGATAGGAAGAATAAGTTCTAGAGTTCTATAGTACTACAGAGTGACTATAATTAAAATAAATTTATTGCATATTTTCAAGTAGCAAGAAGAGCAGATTATGAATGCTCCCAACACAATGAAATGATAAATGTTTGAGGTGATGGACATGCTAATTAATCTGATTTGATCATTATATGTCGTATACATGTATTGAAATAGCACACTGTACCCATAAATATGTACAATTATTATATGTCAATTTAAAATACTAATAAAAGCAAAAAACAAAAATCACTGAATGTGTCTGTGAAGGTGTTTCCAGAAGAGATTAGCATTTGAATCGCCAGAATGAGTAAAGAAGATTGCCCTCACCAGTGCAGTTGGCCATCATTTAATGCTTGAGGGCCTGAGCAGAGCAAAAAGGCAGAGGATGGCAAATTCACTCTTTCTGTCTGAGCTAGGGCAGAAATCTCCTCCTGCCCTTGGACATTGGCTCCCCCAGTTCTCAGGCACTCAAACTTATATTGGGAGTTGCACCATCTGCATCCCTGGTTTTCAGGCCTTTGGACTCAGGCTAAAATTTCACCACTATCTGGTTCTCCAGCCTTGCAAATGGCAGATTATGGGACTTCTTAGCCTCCATAATTGTGTGAACCAATTCCTTATAATCTCTCTCTCTCTCTGTTTCTCTCTCTCTGTTTCTCTCTCTCTGTTTCTCTCTCTCTCTCTCCCACCTATTGGTCTGTTTCTCTGAAGAACCCTAATTAATACATCCATACTTATGTGTATCTTACATACACAGATATATGTGTGGTCATTTCATCTACAAGAGGAATGAAGTCATAAGAATAAGCTCCTTCACTTCTGTACATATATATGTACATATCTATGTACATATATATGCACACACGTGTATACTTATTCATATGTGGTTCATTCATCCCTAAAACATGAGAAGGGGCTTCTTCGGGAAATATAGTAAACTTAAAATAATGCAAAAAAAGAAAAAATAAATTACATCAATACCTCAAAGAAATGCTAAAATAGAAATTTACTCAAACCAGAGAAAAATTGTATTAGTGAATTAGAAATGTGAGTTGTTATTTGACTTCTTGAAGACAAGAATTGATTTTAAATTAATTTGCATAGGCTACTAGATGTTAGATATAAGGCTTGCCCAGACCTTTTTTACATGTGGAGTCCTTGAGAACAAGCAGAGAATTATGTTACATCAACTGGATGCTAAAAGTAGAAAAACTCAACAGCTCTGAACTCTTCTCACCCAGTTTGCACTAACCATAGGGAGGCAGCATCATGTTATAGAGAAGAGAGCCTAAACAGGGGAATGTGAAAGACATGGATTTAAATTATAGCTTCATTATTTACTAGCTGGATATATTATTTCTTTTGAAGCTCAACTAATCTGTATAATTCAAACAATTATCTCACAGTTTTTGTAAACAGAAGATAGCATTTGACATTCCTAACATATATTTTAAATACTCAGCAAATATTTATTCTTATTCTTTCACTCCTCAATTATGGTGATGCATTGATCTTTGTCCAAGTGTCCAAAATAGCATATGGAAAGTCCACGGAACAGTATTAAGCAGTATACTAGATACTTTCACAATTATAGTGACTCTACTTAATACTTCCTACAGTCTTGTATGATGTATCCCATTTTATAGGTGAGTAAGACCAGACTCTGAAGGGCCATATTCAAGAGTTGGATCAGTGTAACCACAAAGCTCTTCTCCCATGCATCTAATTGCCCTCACTCTCTGTTGAGGCAGCATTTGTCCTATCGGCAGGAGTGTCCGCTCTCTTAGGCAGGAGTATCACAACCCATGCTGTAGAGAGTCCTCCCATGCTCTGCCCAGGCTAAGAATTCATGTAGGCATCCATGCAACAGATATTTATTTATTGAGCATTTCCTGTATGCCAGGCACTGTCATAAATACTGGAAAATTGAATCCAGTTTTTAAATATACCAGTAGGTTGGGGCCTAAATCTTTAGTTTTCTCATTTCTACTGCTATTTCTCCAGAGTGTAATGATGACTTTGCTGATAACCATGACCAAACATCTCTGTATCCCATGTGACTCTAATGTCCCTGAGTCTTTGTGGATGCCATGTAATAACAAAATGGCTTATTTCATACATCCTTTTGAGAACTACACCTTAGACTGCAAAAAAGAGATTACTCTTTCTACAGTCAGGTAAGTGCTGAGTGAAAATTGCTTGGATGATGGGCTTAATGTAAAGTGTTGAGTTCAACGTGTGTTTCTCGTTGCTGCAATTGCATCATCTCTTGCATGAAGAACAGAAATGAATGACATAAAACAGGAATAAAATACTACAAAGTGCCTTATTTTTCACTATCAAGCTGAAACACCAATAGTGTGGCAGAGAATTTCAGTAAGCAACTACCAGAGGTGCTCCTCATAACACAAAATGTCAGCAAAAGTACAGCTCTTGGTATCTTCCTTTGGTGTAAGAGCCATTAGTCAGGAGCACTTCTGACACTCTTGAAATTCCAAGCTGCTCTCAGAGTCATGGGGGAGGGAGGTTCTTAGGGTTATAATTTTATAGTGAGCCAAAGCTACCTTGGGAAGCAGTTTCCAGTGTGAAGACTTTTTGACCAAATAGAATATCCCAAACCTTTTCCCACCTTCATACGAATTGCAGCAGTACCCTAAAGTTCCAGGGTTTCTTATGGGTCATTCAAACCACACTACCTCAGAGAAGCACTCTTCTCTCTTGCTGATGGATATGACTTTTCTTGGTGGCTATTCAATCCTGATCAACACTTTGGGCATTGTGAGATAAACTTCTACCCAGTAGCCCAACATGGCCACAAACACAGAAGTGTATATTGGGGAGCAGGAAGACCACGGGCAATGGAGAGAACTCCCACCATTCACTCAAAACATTTAGTGAGCAGGGTTCTTTCATCTCAGGCTAGGAAGTATGCTTCATCAGTTATCTCATAGTCGTTTTACTTTATGGATGCTTAAAGTATTGACCCCTTTGTTCCAAATTCTATTCCTGAAAGCTCTCCAACATAGTACATAATTTCTTCCATTTGTTGGGTGAGTGTACATCACATAAACCCACACATGCAACTGTGGGAAATGAACAGGAAAATGATGTCACAAAGCAAAGGAAATAAGGCTGCTGCAAACCACAAGTCAATACAGAAGCATCAGCTAACCATTACAACCAATCATTAGTTTTTGTGTGCAGGTGGAACAGATAAGATATGAAAAAGATAGAGAGTTCTCTTCCTGTCTGTGAAGCAACTTACCTTGGTCAAGGTTTCTTTTGGGAGTAAAAAGGTTTTTTTTGATGGGCAAGAGCCTCTTTCTGTTTAATTTTCTTTAGGCAGTCTCTCCGTGACTCTTTATAAAATCACAAATAATGTTTACCATTGCTCATAAGATGATAACACAAGCTTTCTCAAATACCTAAGAGTTATTCAGAAGGTTTCTGATACAGTTGAAATGTGCTGTCTTGGTCTGTTCAGGCTGCCATAACAAAATACCATAGACTGGGTGGGTTTTAAACAACAGAAATTTATTTCTTACAGTACTGGAGGCTGCAAAGTCCAAGATCAAGGCCCCAGTAGATTTGGTGTCTGGTGAGAGCCTGGTTCCTCATAGACAGCCAATTGTCTTCTCCCTCTAGTCTCTAGTCTCACAGCGGGCAAGGGATCTCTCTCTGGGGTCTTTTTTTTTTTTTTTTTTTTTTTAATGGAGTCTTGCTTTCTCATCCAGGCTGGAGTGCAGTGGTATGATTTCAGCTCACTACAACCTGCATTTCCCTGGTTCAATCGATTCTCCTGTCTCAGCCTCCTGAGTAGCTCGGATTACAGGCGTGTGCTACCACACTCAGCTAATTTTTGTATTTTTAGTAGAGATGGGGTTTCACCATGTTGGCCAGGCTGGTCTCGAACTCTTGACCTCAAGTGATCCACCCGCCTCAGCCTCCCAAATGCTGGGCTTACAGGCGTAAGCCACAGTGCCCAGCCCCTGGGGTCTCTTTTATAACAACACTTACCTCATTTATGAGGGTTCCACCCCCATGATTAGATCTGCCCCATAATCTAATCACCTCCCAAAGGCCACACGTCCTGATATCATAACCTTGGTGGGGGTGAAGATTTTACCATATGAATTTGGGAAGGGGTACAAATATTCAGATTATAGCATGTGCTGTGCTGATTCTGCATTTGATGGATCTGTGGAGTTGATGAGGGAGAGTGGATGTGAAGTGAGAAGGACATGGGGCAGTGGCTCCTCTACACACATGCATATATGCACACACATGCACACTTACACTCCCATCAGCCCCCAGAGGTGTAGGCAGGAATCTTTCAGGGTCTTCTGAGCAGTCTCACACTTACGATATCAACTAAAAAGGGTCTCGGTGGAAAAAGAGGAAGTCAGTGGGGGTAACATTTTCCCGTGAATGTACATGTCTTTCTCATTATGTCACTATCATGGCCCAGAAATTTATCTTAGATGCTACCATTGCAGGCATTTTAATTTGTAATAATCTGTTGTATTTGGCAGCAGCAAGGATAACATGTTGACAAAGAAAGGACTGACTGCATGTTCTCTAATCAACAAAGTAGTTATGTAGAAATAAACCCCGGAATGTCCTGGCACAGTGGCTTATGCCTGTAATCCCAGCATTTTGGGAGGCTGAGGTGGGTGGATCGCCTGAGGTCAGGAGTTTGAGACCAGCCTGGCCAACATGGTGAAACCCCATCTCCACTAAAAATACAAAAAATTAGCCATACGTGGTGACAGGCACCTGTAACCCCAGCTACTCAGGAGGCTGAGGAAGGACAATCACTTAAACTGGGGAGGTGGAGGTTGCAGTGAGCCAAGATTGCACCATTGCACTCCAGCCTGGGCAACAAGAGTAAACTCCATCTCAAAAAACAAAAAAAAAAAAAAAGAAAAAGAAAATGGATAAATAAATGAATAAATAAATAAACCCCAGGAAACTGGGGAACAGCCTAAAGGGCAAACACAGTAATGAGAGGTGGAGTGGAGAAACCTAAGGAAGCCACAGATGTACTGTTGAACTTCTTGGTTTTGGGGAATTGCAGCCTCCTGGGGGATGCATAACTCGCTTTTCCTGAAAAAGTGCTGGGAACTGCTGTCTCACCTTCATGTCGCTCTTACTATTTTGCCAATCCAGGTATTACTTTTGGATATTCAGTGGTCTTGCTAATATTTTACATCTGTCCTCTTCCCTTTGGTAATGCTCCCTTCTCTGATCTGATGGAAAAACCTCAATGAAGATCTGGTCCTGAAGTTTATAGCTTCCTCACCCAGGTCCTCCATTCAAAAACTGACCAAGCCTCCCAAGGCTTTCTAGGCTTATGGATATTCCTCAAAAGTTGACACAACACATGCAAAAATGTGCCTAAAATGATCTCCTCTACAGGGAGCTCAAGGCTTCATTTCTGTCAGGACATTTAGAGAATGGTGGGCTTGATTAAGAATGTGTACAGGGCCAGGTATGGTGGCTCACACCTGTAATCCCAGCACTTTGGGAAGACAAGTCGGGCAGATGGCTTGAGCCCAGGATTTCAAGACCAGACTGGGCAACATGGTGAAACCCCTTCTTTACAAAAGAATACAAAAAAATAAGCCAGGTGTAGTGGCACATGCCTGTAGTCCCAGCTATTCGGGAAGCTGAGATGAAAGGAATGCTTGAACCTGGGAGGTCGAGGCATCAGTGAGTCATGATTGGGCCACTGCACTCCAGTCTGGGTGATAGAGCAAGACACTGCCTGAAAAAAAAAAGAAAAAAGGAAGGAAGGAAGGAAGGAAGGAAGGAAGGAAGGAAGGAAGGAAGGAAGAAGATATGCAGAAGCACACATGATGAGGGGACTTAGGGACAGGTTCTGCAGTGAAAGTACCTGTGCAACCTTGGATACACTACTCAAGTCCTTTAAGCTTGGTTTCCTTATTCACAAAATAAGAATCAGAGAATCTATCCCTTGGATTTCTATATCCTGGTGATTCTGCTTTTCTGGTGAAATACTGATCCATACAGTTCCTTATGGGGAGTTGGCTTCCCTCACTGGAGTGGGGGACAAGGCGTCCATTTCCCATGACCCCTTAATTCCCAAACTCAAAGTGTCCTATCCCTTCAGCCATCCCTGGCCACAGGAGCAGACCCTGATGAAACCAAGTCAGTCGGTGACCTCCCAGTCCCCAGCAGCAGTGATGAACTGAGGGCTGTGCACATTGGCTAAGTTGATCTAGTCAGGGGAATGTCCAGGCCTCTTACTAGATAACACGAGTAAGAGCACACATGGTCCTGGGAGTTCCCACAGCCATCTCACTAGCTCTGGTGAAGTTAGTCTGCAGACTGTTGACAAAAGATATTTAACTGTTGTAAAATACTTGAAGAGATTTATTCTGAGCCAATTATGAGTGACCATTTCCCGTGACACAGGCCTCAGGAGGCCCTGAGAACATGTGGCCAAGGTGGTCAGGGTGCAGCTTGGTTTTATACGTTTTAGGGAGGCATGAGATTTCAATCAAATACCTTAAAGAAATACATTGGTTTGGTCCAGAAAAGCCAAAGTGGGGGTGGAGCATTCCAGCTTGTAAGTAGATTTTAAACAGTGGGGAGTTTCCAGTTTATAGGTAGATTTAAATTATTTCTGATTGACAATACATTTATTTTATCTAAAGAGGGGATCAGTAGAAAGGATTGTCTGGGTTAAGATAAAGGACTGTGGAGACCAGAGTTCTTATTTGCAGAGGAAGCCTTCAGGTAGTAGGCTTCAGAAAGAGTAAGTTGTAAAATGACTCTTATTAAACTTAAATTCCGTGTTGATATTAATGCCAGAGAGGTATAATGAAGCATGCCCATCCCTACTTCACATAATGGCCTGACCTAGTCTTTCAGGTTAAAATTTAAGAGTGCTTTGGCTGAGGACAAAGTCCAATCAGATGGTTGGGGGGACGTAAGGATTTTATTTTTGGTATACAGGACAAAGCAGACCGGAGGAGTAAGGCAGAACCAACAGCAGAGAAACACAGTTGCCACTTTAATGATGGTGTGGGCCTCTGGAACCTGAATCCCCACTTGGCTTTTACTTTAAATGATCTGTTTCTTTAAGAAAAAAGAAAAGAAACCAAAAAAGGCCCAGCGTCGTGGCTCACACCTGTAATCCCAGCATTTTGGGAGGCCAAAGCAGGTCGATCACTTGAGGTCAGGAGTACGAGAGAGCATGGCCAACATGGCGAAACCCAGTCTCTACTAAAAATACAAAAATTTGCTGGGTGTGGTGGCAGGTGCCCTTGTAGTCCCAGCTACTCAGGAGTCTGAGGCAGGAGAATCGCTTGAACTCTGGAGGTGGAGGTTCCAGTGAGTCGAGATCACAGTACCGCACTCCAGCCTGGGCGACAGAGCAAGTCCCTGTCAAAAAAAAAAAAAAAAAAAAAAAAAAGGAAAAGGAAAAGAAAGTCGAATTTTCTGCAATAGGAAGCATTGCCAATGTACTCATTCTCTGCGAGACTCAGTCCTCTGGGAGTAAACACATAGCTCAGAACCTGATGCTGCGATGGACCAGGGTCCTCACCAGAGATACTCAGTATCCTTTTAGATGCGTTGGGAGGGGCCATGAGGAAAGGACAAAGATTCTGCCAAAGAGAAGAATGGTCTGTTTTTGAGAGTCCAGCTATGTCTACCATAACAGACCTGGAGGGCATCTTTCCCAGCTTTGTTGGGAGACCTTATAAGAGATAAAGCCTACAAATCTACAAATTATAACAAAGATCCTGAGATAAGGAAAAAGACACAATTGCCCATTTACATCCTCTGAGCATCTACATCTGGTCCTATCTCAGATCCCACCTTCGCATCTTCAAGATTCCTAAGCAAAAGATTCTCATTTTTGCTTTAATTAGCTGGAGTTACGTTTCTGTCAATTCCAACCTAAAGAGTTCTGATGAACGTGTATCCTTTTCAAGATGGCTCTGTTCAAATGCAAATATATCCCTTAAGATGACTAACGTGAGTCCAGGGTACAGGGACTTGATGACGGAGGTGTTGCAACTGTGCTCCCTGGGGCAGCCTCCAGGTGGCAGTCAAATGGATGCGGCTGCAGGCCCCACACCCACCCCATGCTAAGCAGCTGTACTTCTCTCTCTTCTGTTTTATGGACTGGGCTTCCGCATGAAGCGCTGTTTGAAGAAAGGAGTCCACGGTTAAAAGTATTTAAAAACCACTGGCTTGTCAGATTTAACAGAAGAGAGCAGGGCAGAAATGGGAGGCAGAGAAGTCTTGTTTCCCAAGGCCTGGAAGAACTCTGCAAGAAGGGCCTGGAAAAGATCATGCAGTGCTAGAAGTGACCACGAGAGGGCAGCCCAGAGACACTGGCAGCATTGGCCCGAGTCCCCAAAAGGAAAATTTTCCTCTTTCCAGATGTGACCAACCCCTGGCTTAGACCACCTGCCTCAGTCATGTTTTTCTTAATTTTATTATTAAGTATTAGTCCTCACTCCCTATGGTGACTGTCTGAATTCAACTATAGTGAGAACAGACACCAGAGCATTTTCTGATGCTGTTGTTGCTAGTCATTATGCCTCTTGGTCATTATGTATAATAGGTCAACTTTCCATGGATGTGTGTGTGTGTTTGTTTGTTTGTTTTGTCCTGTTTTTATGAAAATGATCATTGTGGAGAAAGACGGGTTATACCTCTGTACCTGTAGGTTGCTCTTTCCAATTTATCCACCAGATTCCACGTGCTTGCTAAGCACATCTCCCTCTAGGACCCGTATTAAACGATTAATCCACCCTGGGTTTCCTAATAATGGGGAACACAAATCGATCTCTCAGCTGTTCTAACCTAAGATCCAAATACCCATACTGACGCCAAGATTTTTGACTTCCTATAAATCCAGGCAAGTTTTTTCCTGGATGTTCTCCACAGCCTTGGAAGCTAGAATTCAGCTGGAATGATTTCTACATAAGTGAATAAAAGTCTGTGATGTGAAAACTAAACTCCCAGTCACCTGGCTCTCCCTGTGTCACAAGGTCTTCTCACAGAACAAACATTCCTGATCCAACTATTGATAGGAGTACAAGGCTCTCTTCGTTTCCCTTGGCTCCCCAAATCTCCATTAATCATTTCCTCACTGAGACCATTTGCTGAAATGCTCTGTAGCTTCAATGTTGAATCTATTCTTGCTGCTTAATAGACCATCTTATGATCTAGTTTTCTTTTCAAAAGCTCTTTATGTTCCTTCTTCTCAAAATCATTTCCACTTTGCCAAATGATACTATTTTGAATAACAGTAAGAGCATTCTAGAAGTAAATTGTGATCTAAAACTGGCTTCATCAAAATAAAAGAGATTAAAAACTGTAAATGGGCCTAATTCAAAGGGGTCTGAGCCAAGGAGGCGAGGCAAAAGTCAGCTAAACTTCAAGACTGAATTTAAGGAGGACCACCTACTTCAGTATCACTTGGATTGCTGGTTAAAAATGCAAAGTTCTGTGCCCAATATCTAACTTTCTAAATCTCTAGCAGTCATATAGACATCTGCATTCTAAACACCCTCTTCGGGGCAGGTATGCACATTGAAGTTTGAGAGCCTCTGCCCCATAGGTAGGCTCTTACCTGCTGAACCTATTTTGTTTAGATGGCCTTTTTCTCAGCCGGATGCATTCCCTCACCATGGAGGCCAAAAACAAGACTTTGAACACTTGTTAGCCTAATACTGCTCCATGACCACAGACTGTGTCTTAGCTGTTCAGAAATCCCATTCAAAAGCCACAAGGGGGAACCAAGCAAGAGGGTATGGATGATACATTAACTCAAATCCATCTCCACTATTGAAAAGACCATGCCGAAAATATCCCCTCCTGATCATAAGACACTGGTACCACGAGAAATATCACATCAGTGGATATGCAGTTCAGCACTGCGCTATATGTATAGGGGAGTCTAGAGAGCATCTCCCTCCATTCTTATAGATTCCAACCAAATTGTTCCTCCCTGTAAATTTCTCTGTTCCCAGCATCATTTCAATCTCTTCCCACATCATTATTTTATCCTTAGACACCTGATTTGGATTCATACATCTATCACTAAATACAGTAGAGGTGCTCTTGAAGAAGTTTATGAAACGATGGGTTTTTGTGTTTTGTTTTTTGGGAGGTTTTTAATTTCTTTGTGTAAATCAAATCAAATTGTTGAATATGTCTTTGCTCATGATTCTATGAAATTTTGAGTTCATAAAGAAAATAAAATTTATCACCAGCAGATAACCTGCATAGCACACAGGACTTTGTTGAAGGGTATTTATTCGGTACAGCCCAGTGAGAAGACTCTTGGTCAGTGGAACTATAAATGCCTTATCCACAGGCAAGGCTATTCCCCTTTCAGTTGAAGGACTCTTTATGAGATCATCTGAATTCCTTTTTAAATTAAGATCCATGCTCACCAAAGAAACATTTTGATTATGATCTTGCTCCTTACATAACTCAGCAACAGGGAGGAAATGCTGTGAGTTTGCCTCCTGCCTTCTGGAGAAACCTTTTAACTTCATTTCTAGCCAACCACATTGTAGTCTTCCTTTGGTTCAGAAAATCTTCAACGGTTTCTTCAATAAAAGTAACCCATAACACTAAATAAAACTTCTGGGCTATGGCTTTAGTTCTCTTTTCTGAGAGTCTGCTTCTGACTCATCAATGGGTATGAATTAGAGTGGCAGAGGGAAAGAGCTAAAGACTGATCAAACCTCCAACCTCACATTTCCATGAAATTCAGAGAAGATTCATAATTAGCTATCACCTTACATATTCTTCACAACCTGCCTTTACTCAGAAGTACCAAAATGCAAAAAACTCCTTCTTTCTTACAGGCTGCAGAGTCTCAGAGACCAAATAAACTGTGAGCATTTGAATAACAACTGAAACCTCTTATGTGCATTTTTATTTATCTAACTTAAGATTTGCTAGAGTTCAAGCAACTATTTAAAGTTCAAAAACCTATGATTAATGTTTAAATTGCTGATGAGATATTTTTCAGATCCTGATCATTGCTGAGCAATGGCATAACGTTAAATGCTAGAACAGCAAGATTTTACTTTCCAAAGGACTGAGCTTACAGAACATGAGAGGGAGGCAGGAAGAGGGAAAGGGTGGAGGAGTCTGAGGCAGCTGAATGATAAGCAAAGAACCCTTTTGTTCTTTTCACACTACGGAATCAAAGCCATTTCAGTTCACTTCCCACACCTGAGATGTTTGTCACTAAGCCATTTCCTTCTCTCTGAAGTGGGTTTAGACAGTCATTTTGCTGTTGTGAAATTCACATCCCTCTTTTTCCAAACCACATCCATGCCTTTCTCAGTTCACCCTCCCCAGAAACACCTACTCTCAGGCAGGATTTGCAGTTTGCAAGTTTAGAGTCTCATAGAAGAGATAGATGACAAATAAAGCTAGAAAAATAAAATCTCTTTTCAAGGAAATTGTGAGACCTCTTGAAATGCAAAACCTATTTTTCCAGGTTTAACCAGTGTGAAGATCAGTGGAAACAAACTGCATTACAATAAATGTTGTCAGTCCCACTGATCTTCCTTTAAACTGTTATGTTCATGGAAGCCTACAGTCTGACCTTGTTTCAGTGGGATGCTTACCTGAAGTTCACCTCACTACATTCCAGTTACTGAAGCACATGACAAGTGGTGACTTGTGCATAGTTTTCCCCTGAGTTTTGAAAAGTAGAAAGGTGTTATTTAACTTTATGGTTTGTTAGGGCTTAAATTTCTGTTGCTATTGCAGCTGTCTTAGCAGTGCAAATCCCAAAGCAAAGAATGATGTGAAAAATTTTGCTCATTTTGAAAGTGTTGGAGAATTTTTTTTTTTTAAACTTTGACTCCTTGAATTCTCCAGGAAATGATGTCAACCAGTTTAAACAAACAGCACTTTCCACAGAGCTCCTAGGCAAAGGCACATGGTGTTCTGTGTTCTTGGAACTCACCAGGTTGGTGTTATGAGAGGGAACAAGTCAATTGGTAAGTTATAGCAAGGAGGAAAGTTTGAAAAATTTGGAGGATGGATGAGTTCCTGAGTGATTACTTAATTCATTCCCTTGACCACAAACAGTTCTATTGATGAACCTTTCCTGAGAGATGGCTTTCTATTGTGTTTTCAAATATTTTTAGAGGAGAAGCTCTGCTCTGCAGGTCAGATAAAATGGGCAAACTGTCAACTGTAAGGTGGGCTCTAAGTAGGACTTAGAGCTTCTTCTCTGTGGCAAAGTCCTAGATTTGTATAGATCAAATTTGGATAGATTACATGCAAGAATATATAAACAAACAAACCTTTAGAAACAATACTGAACTAGAAGGGAATGTAAACATACTTCCAAAGATTCAGAGAAAACTCTTGTATTTGAAAAATAACTTTAAATCAGAAAGAAAAAAATTTATGATGACATTTCTTAATGTCATTAAAGGAAGCGGGACTACAAGATGAAGACAGAAATAAAAAAAGAAACATTCTTACATTTTAAAACATAAAAAGAGTTCTGTAATCATACAGAATTGAAATGAATATGTGAATTGGAGGCATGAATGAATAGAATTGACAATGCATAAAATGAATTGATCCTGTGGAATAGTAACTTAAATATCTCCCAGAGCGTCAAGTAAAAAATAAAAGAGTTCAAATTGCTGAGAGTGAAGATGATTGATGATCAACATGGGTAGCCAAGGAAAGAGAATCATAAAATAATAGATGTTCCAGAAAAAAGACACATGACTGATGGGAATAAAACAGAAACTAAAGATTTAATAAAACAAGATACATATTAAGAAAGTTCAAAAAGGAGCAGCATAAAACAAAATAGCAGAAGAAAAAGCAGGTGAATTAGTTAAGACAATAATGAAAGTAAACAGGAAATAATTTGTTTCCTAAGGGCAAATACCCAGAGTAAACATAAAACTACCTGGGCTACCAGACTCTTAATATATAAATCAAAAGGACAAAGAAACATCAAATGTAAAAGAATAAAGACTATTAGACAAATGGTAAAGATAAAAGAAACTATGCTTATGGCATTTCTAGCCAGAGAAAGTAAAGTTATAATTACAATGAGAAATGGAATATTTTCATAAATTGATGAAAATTATGATTGTCAGAGACATTTGAACCAGAGTAACTTCATCTTGAATAGGGGCTAGATAAAATAAGGCTGAGACCTACTGGGCTGAATTCCCAGGAGGTTAAGGCATTCTTAGTCACAGGATGAGATAGGAAGTCAGCATGAGATACAGGTAATAAAGACCTTGCTGACAAAACAGCTTGCAGTAAAGAAGCCAGATAAAACTCAGCAAAACCAAGATGGCAATGAGAGTGAACTCTGTTCGTCTTCACTGCTACACTCCCATCAGCACCATGACAGCTTACAAATACCATGGCAACATCAGGAAGTTACCCTATATGGTCTAAAAAGGGGAGGCATGAACAATCCACCTCTTGTTTAGCATATAACCAAGAAATAACCATAAAAATAGATAACTCCAGAGGCTGTCCTACCTATGGAGTAGCCATTCTTTTATTCCTTTACTTTCCTAATAAACTTGCTTTCACTTTATGGACTTGTCTCAAATTCTTTCTTATGCGAGATCCAAGAACCCGCTCTTGGGGTCTGGATTTGAACCCTCTTCCGGTAGCATCTTTCTGGTGGCCATGAAGGAACTATATTGAGGAGACTCTCACCCAAAGGAAATAGACTGCAGTACTGATTGGCTGACTTTGGGTAAATGGTGGGGTACCCAGACAAGGGATGAGATTGAGTTAGAGGCCCAACTTAGGGGAGTTAGAGCCTCTCCTAAGACAGAAAGAGTTAAAGACCCCTCTTAATAAAAGGCAAGAACACTTGACTGAACTTGGGTTAGAGTCAAAACTTAGGAAGTTTAGAGCCCTTCCTAAGATTTGGGGGGTTAGAGGCCCCTCTCAGTAAAGTCCCTGTCAGCTAAAAGTGAGTCTGGCACTATGGGATGTTAACTACAATTCTCATTGGATGAATCTGTCTTTCACTCTTTGCTTATGGGTATGGGTGACAGAATTAGTCATATACAGGATCATGGGACATGGGGAGCTGTTTCCCCCTCAAAAGGGAAAACTTGAGATCTCATGGGACTACTGGAAAAGAACCCATCATAACTGACAAGTGGCCACTTGAACTTTGGATTCAGCATTGCTGGGATGGATGGGTCTTCCTCTGGCCTCCCTGTGCATTTCACCTTCCCCACCCTGCTGCAGAAAATGCTTTTCTCTCTCTCTTTCTTTCTGATATGGTTTGGCTCTGGGTTCCCACCCAAATCTCACCTTGAATTGTGATAATCTCCATGTGTCAAGTGTGGGAACAGGTGGAAATAATTGAATCACAGGGGCGGTTTCCCCATACTGTTGTCATGATAGTGAGTTCTCATGAAAGCTGATGGTTTTATAAGGGGCTTCCTTCTTTGCTCAGCACTCACTCTCTCTTGCAGCCCTGTGATGAGGTGCCTACTACCATGATTGTAAGTTTCCTGAGGCCTCCCCAGCCATCCAGAACTGTGAGTCAATTAAACCTCTTTTTTCAATAAATTACCCAGTTTTGGATATTTCTTCATAGCAGTGTGAGAAGGGACTAGTGCAGTAAATTGATACCAGGAATGGGGTAATACTATAAAGATACTTAAAAATGTGGAAGCAACTTTGGAACTGGGTAACAGGCAGAGGTTGGAACAGTTTGGAGGGCTCAGAATAGAATTGGGAAATGTGGGAACATTTGAAACTTCCTAGAAACTTGTTGAATGGCTTTGACCAAAATGCTGATAGTGATAGGGACAATGAAGTCCAGGCTGAGCAGTCTCAGATGGAGATGAGGAACTTGTTGGGAACTGGAATAAAGGTCACTCTTGCTATGCTTTAGCAAATAGACTGGCAAGATTTTGTTCCTGACCTAGAGATGAACTTGAGATAGATGATTTAGGGTATCTGGCAGAATAAATTTCTAAGCAGCAAAGCATTTAAGAGAGAGCAGAGCATAAAAGTTTGGAAATATTGCAGGATGATGATGCAATAGAAAAGAAAAATCCATTTTCTGAGGAGAAACTCAAGCCGGCTGTCAAAATTTGCATAAGTAACAAGGAGCTGAATGTTAATAACCAAGACAATAAGGAAAATGTCTCCATGGCATGTCAGAGACCTTCATGGCAGAACTCTCATCACAGGCCCAGAGGCCTGGGAGGGAAAAATGGTTTCCTGGGCTGGGCCCAAAAATTCCCTGCTCTGTGCAGCCTCAGGACGTGGTGCTCTGTATTCCAGTTGCTTCAGCTCCAGCTGTGGCTAAAAGGGGACAAGGTAAAACTCAGGTCATTGCTTCAGAGTGTGCAAGCTCCAAGCCTTGGTGGTTTCCATATAGGAAACCATGTTGAGCCTATGGTTGTACAGAGGTCAAGAACTGAGTTTTAGGAACCTCTGCCTAGATTTCAGAGGATGTATGGAAACACCTGGATGTCCAGGCAGAAGTGTGCTACAGGGGCAGAGCCCTCATGGATAACCTCTGCTAGGGCACTGCAGAAGGGAAATGTGGGGTTAGAACCCAGCCTCAGAGTCTCTACTGGGGTACTGCCTAGTGGATCTGTGTGAAGAGGGCCACCATTCTCTAGACTCCAGAATGGTAGGTCCACTGAAAGCTTCCCCTGTGTTCTTGGAAAAGCTACAGGCACTCATTGCCAGCTCGTGAAAGCAGCCAGAAGGGGGGCTGTACCCTGCAAAGCCACAGGGGTGGAGCTGCCCAAGGTTGTGGGAGCCCCATTCTTGCATCAGTATGACCTGAATATGAGATGTGGAGTCAAAGGAGATCATTTTGGAACTTTAAGATTTAATGACTGTCCTGTTGGATTTCGGACTTGCATGGAGTCTGTAGCCCCTTGGTTTTGGCCCATTTCTCCCATTTGGAATGGGTATATTTACCCAATGACTGTACCCACTTTGTATCTAGAACGTAACTAACTTGCTTTTGATTTTACAGGCTCATAGGTAGAAGGGAATTGCCTTGTCTCAGATGAGACTTTGGACTTAAACTTTTAGGTTAATGCCAGAGTGAGTCAAGACTTTGGGGGACTGTTGGAAGGGCATAAATGTATTTTGAAATATGAGGACATGAGATTTGGGAAGGATCAGGAGCAGAATAATACAATTTGGCTCTATGTTCTCACCTAAATCTCACCTTGAATTGTAATAATCCCCACATGTCAAGAGTGAGACCAGGTGGAGATAATTGAATAATGGGGGCAGTTTCCCCATGCTGTTCTCATGATAGTAAGTGAGTTCTCATGAGATCTGATGGTTTTATAAGGAATTGCCACCTTCACTTGGCACTCATTCTCTCTCCTGCCATTATGTGAACAGGTGCCTTCTGCCATGATTGTAAGTTTCCTGAGGCCTCCCCAGCCATGCAGAACTGTGAGTCAATTAAATCTCTTTTCTTTACATATTACCTAGTCTCAGGTATTTCTTCATAGCAGGGTGAGAATGGAATAATGTACCCTTCTTTGCCTTTTTTATCTTTTCTGTTACTCAGGGCAACCATCTTGCCCAGGGGCCACATGTTGAAAAATGCCCTTGAGAGCTTGACCTTGTAATCACATGGTGATACTTTCTCTTGGTCTCCGCCATGCAGAGAATAGGAATTTGGGGGTTTATGAGCTAGCCGTAAAAATTATCTTGAGCAGTTAAAAGCCTTTGCAAGCTCAAAACTGGCTTCTCTAGACTCCTTCTGGGAAGTACAGTGTAAATCACCCAATGCTGTAGCTCAGTAGCTAAGGCTTCACCATTTTATAATAGTGGCCTGGGTTCAATTCCCAGATTTTGGAATGAGTCTTTTCTGATTTGATATCTATGTGACTTTTGCCACTTTTAAATTCTTTTCCCCTCCATGGGAATAACGGGAGGTGTCACAGACCCCATTTTGGGAAAAACCTGTGTTTTCCTCATGAAACCCCAGGAATTGAAAGTGAATAGATCCCTCTGAAAATCAAAGGCTTTGTTCTGTTTTGCATTGTGTCGTCTGACATTTTTGACTTTGGAGGGTATCAGAAATTACTTTGCATTATAAGAGAGCTTTAGTGTGTAACAAGTAGGTTGAAAAAATATTTTTGGGGATGGCTAATAGCAGTTATGGGGGGATACTCAGGTTTTTGCACATTTGGATAAGAGAAGCATGCTCTTGGTCACCTAGGAAGTATGTAGATGTCCCCAGACTCCACAGAGAGATAAGACTCCCATGGGAGATGGGCTAATTCCCTCTTTTTGGGATCCAGGATCTGGTATAAAAATGGGACTCTTAATTTTGGGGGTCTGTTTTTGCCTTCTAGCTTGTACTGCTTATTAAGCTATACAAACTGCATGCTTTCCTGGTCCTGTTCTTCCAAGGGCTCCACCTTGAAACCAGTAATTCAATTAGAAAACTGGCAAATGAAAAATCTTACTGGGAATCTTCTTCTGTCTGTATATTTATATGTGTTGTGTGTGGTGATATAAAAGAGCTTTGATTAATGGCTTAAAAATAATAAATGCTGAAATCAAATATTTTGTCAGAAAAGTGAAAAGTGGAATGCCTCTGAGATCACATGACTTAAGTAATCTTTGGAAAACAAAAACAGTTTTACAAGCAAGGTATGTAAGGAAAGTAAAATGTGTTTCTGGTAAAAGATTATAAGAAGGCATGGATATATGGATTTTTTTTTTTTTTTTTTTTTTTTTTTTTTTTGCCTAGATTCAAAAGTTGAAGGATTGTTTAAATTGGATAAGATAAAGCTAAAGGTTTAAGTAAGTTGTGGAAGGCTTATAAAAAGTTAATCTTGTAAAAGAAATTCTGAATGTGTACATATTGGCTAAAGTTAAAGGTATTATTTGATTTTTCCATAAATTGAACATTGGAATGTAAGCACATCAGATGTTTCTCAGAGCACTGATCTGCTCTTTCACAAGAAATTATTAAGGGTTATAAGAGGTTTTTAATTCACTGTTAGGGAAGTGACAAAAAAAGGTTTATAAGAATCTTATCTTATGGTCAAACTGATTAAGATTGAATAAATTTGTCTATAAGGTTTTATTAAGAATTGGTTTAACATTAATAGTACACTAATGCAATGGTAAAATTTGGCTTATTTGGTATAAAAGTCCTACAGGAAGCATTGTAAAATACAAAGTTGGCTTTCTTTGGGCTGTATTTGTATAAATATGTTATTGCTATGTGTTCCAAAATTATGGGAAACTCCTACAATTCTCATAGGACTTAATGTTTGTTATTAATAATTATAATTGTTACATAAAATCATTGTATGCCACAAAGGTAACCAAAATTTCCTTATCAATTGTGGCTTTAATAGTGGTTGTCCTAAGACTTTTTTCAGCCTGGACAATTGTTACCTTGTTTTGGTCCTCTTTAGAAAATGGGTTATAGTCAGCTATAGGACTTTCTGCTGTTAAAAGCAGGTTTCCAATGACTTTGGAAATTGCAACATTAAAATAGAGGGAAAAACTTTCAGGACTCTCAGGGAGAACTGAAATGTTCATGAATATCAAGTAGAACAGGAGTTAACTGCATAGACTGAACTAATAGAAGACTAAAGTAATGTTTTTTTACTTTTTGCTTAAAATGTTGCTGATCCTTTGTTCTGTTTTTCAAAGTCAAGGAAACTTTTCTCTTGAGTTATTGACAGCATTTAACAATTGAGTAAAGTATAGTCCTATGAACAAAAGTTGGAGCGTATTTGTTTCTCTCTACCTGATTTCTCCAGAATTTGAAACTATTAAGATTTGTGAGTATCTTAACTTAGGGCAATATAGTTATCTGCATAAGTGCAATAAGAATCTGTTTTCTTTTGCAACAGGACACAATTGGAGAAACTATTTATTTTACCAAGGCTTTGATTGAAATGGCTTGCTTTCTTTTAAGGAATCAAACTTGACTTGTAGAGCCAATAAAATTTCCTTGGGAAAAACTGGCCTTATACTTTGTCTACACAATCCCTGTACAGGGTTTATGACCTGTGGTAAGGAAAGAATGTCACTTTCTAACAGGCTCTGGAGGCCCAAGCTTTCCTGGGACCTCAATAGGAGGGGAATTTACTCAGCTTATAGGTATTTGACAGTATAAACCCATGTGTGGGCTCAGCTTTAAAAAAGTCCTATCTGATATTCCTTCTCTGAAACAAAGTTCCATCAAAACCAATTTAAAAAGAGCTTAGGTGACAAATATTCTTGCTGCATTTTATACAAATAATCAGACCAAGTATAATAAAGCAAATCAGTCTTACCATGATTTGTCTTTAGTAAAAATGGGAGATGGGAAACAGAAAAAAATTATGCTT
Organism: Piliocolobus tephrosceles; assembly: GCF_002776525.5. Lineage (NCBI taxonomy): Eukaryota > Metazoa > Chordata > Mammalia > Primates > Cercopithecidae > Piliocolobus > Piliocolobus tephrosceles. The sequence continues at coordinate 41,568,541 of NC_045438.1, forward strand.
TAAGAACTATGGCACACCTGTTATTAAATTCTAGTCTCCTCAGTTGTTCTTGAGCTTATTCTCCTGACATTTAGACTGACCTTGATTATTACTGTGAACCAATCAGTGATCTCTGACTGCAGCTCAGAAGAAACAAGAGGGATGGGTAATGCAAAAATCTGGATTGATATTCTAATTCCGAACGGGTATTAGAATCAGCTAGCAACCCCACATCAGCTTGATTCCAACTGCTCAGTTAATGGAAAGCCTTCCAATTTAGTTTACTTGGGATAATATTGCTTATTTTCCTTTATTGTTGTGAAATATATTGCTGTTGCACTCTATGTGTAAGAATGCAGTATAAGCTTACTGAATGTTCTCTTAAATTGAACATATATTAATATGCCAGATATCACTTTTCATTGGCACTCAAGAATTATGAATGGCCCTTGCTATATCAATGATTTCTAACTGAGCTTCTCTCTACCCTGAATGCAAGAGACCCAATAGTTAGGCAGGAATATCATTGCCCCTATTCAACCCGAAGATGTTACAGAAGAAGGATTATCCCTCTACAAGCATTAGGATGAAGGTTTCTCTTATAAAAGGGAAGGGGGAATGTTAGAGATGTTTGAACCAGAGCAACTCCAACTTGAATAGGGGCTAGACAAAATAAAACTGAGACTTACTATGCTGCATTCCCAGAAGGTTAAGGCATTCTTAGTCACAGGATAAGCTAGGAGGTCCACATGACATACAGGTCATATAGGCCTTGCTGATAAAATACTTTGTAGTAAAGAAGCTGGATAAAACTCACCAAAACTAAGATGGCAACAAGAGTGACCTTTGGTCGTCCTCATTGCTACACTCCCACCAGCACCAATGACAGTTTACAAATGCCATGGCAACCTCAGGAAGTTACCCTATATGGCCTGAAAAGGGGAGGCATGAATCAATCGCCCCTTGTTTAGCATATGATAAAGAAATAACCATAAAATGGGCAACCAGCAGCCCTAGGGGCTGCTCTGCCTGTGGAGTAGCCATTCTTTATTCCTTTACTTTGCTAATAAATTTGCTTTCACTTTACTCCATGGACTTGCTTCAAATTCTTTCTTGTGCGAGATCCAAGAACTGTCTCTTGGGGCCTTGGATCAGGACCCGTTTCTGGCAACATAATCAATATCAAAACTAAAGCATTCAGAATATTCATGTACCTAAAAATACAGTGTCAAAATACAGAAGGCAAAAATTTTAGGCAATTAGGAAATAATTAACAAAACCATAACACAAGTTTCTGCCACTGACATACCAAAGAAATAATAATCATCTATTGACTTCTGTACTTCAGAATAGTTTCCCAACCTACCAGCACTCTTGTGTCCTTAGATTTCTTAAGCCTTGCATGATTCATGGAGCTTGGGTTGCTGGAATATTCGGGTTGGCCACCTCCAGCCTTGAGCAGCTTTTTCTGGGACTCTTCAGCAAATAGCGAGAAGAGAGGAGTCTGACAGCCTGACCCACAGTCCACGAAACCAATAAATGCAATAGCAATGTCTCTGGTGTAACACAATAAGCATGGTCAAAGAATGTCCTGCTGCTTGGGAGTCTGATTCAACAGCCACCTGAAAAGCAATCTGCTGCTGCCTGTCGTAGACAAATGCTCATGCAGCTACTAGGGAATTCATGTAGTGATGCCCAAGCACTAAGTTGTGCAGCTCAAATGGTGGTTGAATGATAGGGTAAATGAGCAAGAATCTGCCCAGGAAGCAGCCCTAAATTTCTGCTATCATATATTTTGGATACATCCATGTCTTTGTGGTTGATGTGCCTTCCAAGCCAGCAGCCAGCAGTCTGTCTGTTCTAATGATGTACATATAATCCACAAATTAGAGCTTTATAGTTATTTTAAAATATTGATATAAAAACTTTAATTACACGTAAACCCATTTGCTTTATCACAATTTATTTCAGAAAGTATTTGGGAAATAAAAGAAAGAACTGTTAATATCATTGAATATTTTAACTGTTGTAAAATTTTGAGTGGTAATTTTCAAATTTTTTAATTTGTTTTATCTGCTTGTAGAAACAAAGGTTAGTACAGCATGGGGAAAACCATCCCCATGATCCAACTAGTTCCATCTGGTTTCTCCCTTGACATGTGGGGATTATGGGGATTCTAATTCAAGATGAGATTTGGGGGGAACACAAAGCCTAACCATATCACCACCATTAGACTTTCTTCCCTAAGGTCTAAACAGAAGCTAGCCTTTTCAAAGACTCCACATTGATAATGTTGACTATTAGCTTATGTTCCCAGGTAGAGAACAAAGACACGATGAAATTAATTATTTCCTCACCCCTCCCTGAGATGTATGCTTCCTCTATTCCCATTTTCTTCACGTGTTCACCTTATCTTATGTATAATATAGATTTACTGGGCACTAGCTAAAGTCTTACAAGTATATAACCATTCTTCTCACTATGTCCCACCACCCACCCCCACCTTCTTAAGGAAAATATATAAATACTGATATGGTTTGGCTATGTCTGCACCCAAATCTCAACTTGAATTGTATCTCCCAGAATTCCCATGTGTTGTGGGAAGGAATCAAGAGGAGGTAATTGAATCATGGGGTCAGTTTTTCCCATGCTATTCTTGCAGTAGTCAGTAAGTCTGATGAGATCCGATGGGTTTATCAAGGGTTTCCACTTTTGTTTCTTCCTTATTTTCTCTTGCCACCACCATGTAAGAAGTGCCTTTCACTTCCCATCATGATTCTGAGGCCTCCCCAGACATATGGAACTGTAAGTACAATTAAACCTCTTTTGCTTAGCAGTCTCGGGTATGTCTTTATTAGCAGCATGAAAACAGACTTATACAAATACTACACCTACTGAGAACTCCACTGGAACAAATGGCCACAGATCCATCTGTGACTAGCGTTTTTCTGGGTGCATCCTCAAGCAGGCTCAATAAACCTTGATTGATTGGGACATCTGCTGCAATCACTCATTTTGTTGTCAAGGGCCATAAAAAATGAATTTACAGGAAATGATAGGAATGAAATGAAAAATATAAAGAATAGAATGGAAGTTCTAGAACTAGAGAATATAATATCTCAAATAAAATATCTCTAATGACTTAACAGCACATTAGAGATGGTAGAAGAAAGACTAAGTGAACTTGAAGACAGAGCAATACAAATTATCCAACCTCAAGAAGGGAGTACAGGATTAACAACAACAAAATATGTATAGTGCCTCTGGAACCTGTAGGGAAATATAAAAACTCTAATATATGTTTAATTAGTGTTCCAGAAGAGGTAAGAAAAGGAGAGAGTGAGGAAACAGTTGAAGAAGCATTTACTGAAAAGTTTAAAATTTGGTCAAAAACACTGACATAGAGATCAAAGAAGCCCAGTGAACCTCATACAATATAACTTACAGATAAAGATGCACACACACACACACATACACACACATACTCACAGTCCTACCTCAGTGCATCATAGTCAAACTGGATATGATAAAGGATTAAAAAAATCTTGAAGGAAGTGAGAAAAAAATGACACAGTGCACAACAGGAAGTGACAGAAGAATGATGGTTGTATTAGTCTCTTCTCACACTGCTAATAAAGACATACTCAAGACTGAGTAATTTATACAGAAAAAGAGGTTTAATGGACTCACAGTTCCACATGGCTGGGGAGTCCTCAAAATCAGGGCTGAAGGCAAAGGAAAAGCAGTCACGTCTTACATGGTGGCAAGCAAGAGAGCTTGTGCAGGGAAACTACCATGTATACAACCATCAGATCTTGTGAGACTTATTCACTACCACAAGAACAGTATGGGGGAAACTGTCCCCATGATTTAATTATCTCCACCTGACCCTGCTCTTGACACACAGGGATTATTACAATTCAAGGTGAGATTTGAGTGGGGACACAGCCAAACACATCAACAGTTTAACCACATGGAGGTCAGAAAACAATTTAATGGTTTCTTCAAAATGCTTGAAGAAAAAAAAAAAAATTGGTGAACACAGAAGTCTATACTCAAGAAAATATTCATCAAAAATGAATACAAAGTAAAGACCTTTACATATAATGCAAAAGTAGATTTCATTGCCAGCAGGACTTAATTTTAAGAAATGCAAAAAGGAAGTGATTTAGCTGAAGGGAAATGACATCAGAGGAATACTTGCCTCTAAATGAAGGAATGAAAAGTCCTGGAAGTGGTAAAAATGTGGGCAAACTTGGGAGGCTGAAGCAGGCAGATCATGAGGTCAAGAGATCAAGACAATCCTGGCCAACATGGTGAAACCCTGTCTCTACTAAAAATACAAAAATTAGCTGGGCGTGGTGGCACATGCCTGTAGTCCCAGAAGCTGAAGCAGGAGAATCGCTTGAATCCAGGAGGCAGAATTTGCAGTGAGCTGAGATTTCATGTCACTGCACTCCAACCTGGCAATAGAGCAAGGCTCTATCTCAAAAAACTAAAATAAAAAATTTAAAAAATGGGTAAACAGAAAAGGCTATAATTTTTTTCTTCTATTGTTTTTCTGAAAACGTATATGACTATTTACAGAATAAATTATAGTACCATATTGCGAGGCATACAATGTGTATAATGTATATGAAAACTTGTACATATAATGGGAGTAAAATATATTACACTTTTGCAAGACTTTTGCATCTCATATCTCATATGGAATAGGACAATATTAATGCTATGTATATGTAATAAGTTAAGAATGTATTTCACAATCTTTACAATACTTTATATTGTAATTAAATAAATAGTGCGAAGAAATACACTAAAAACCAGTAGAGAAACTAAAAATGAATCTCACAAAATACAGCTATTCAAAAAACACAAGAAAAAGGTAGGATTTTAAAAACAATAGCACAATTAGAAAAAATAGCAGACATAAATCCAGCTATGTAAGTAATTATATTAAATGAAATTGAAACACTCCAATTGAAAGACAGATATTGTAAGTGGATTTAAATTGGAAAAGGACCCAATTCTTTGGCATATACGAGGAGCAATTTAAATGTAGGGCACAGAGAAGTTGAAAATAAAAGAATAGGAAAAGATACACCATAAAAACAGTCAGATAAGAAAGCTAGAGTGGCTGTAATAAGATCAGACAAAGTAAGCTTTAAAATAAGAAATATTATCAGCAATGAGGAAAAATATTTTAAAATGATAAAACAGTCAATTAGAAAAAAACAACAATCATGGATGAGTAGGTGTCCAATAACAAACCTTCAAAATACATGAAGAAAAAACTGACAAAATTAGAGAGTAATAGCCAAATCCACTATCATAGATTTTAGCAATTGTTTCAGCAACTGCTAGAACTTAACAAGAAATAAGCAAGAATAAGGAAGATTTAAACATGATTTATTGTCATGACCTAATTGACACTTATATAACAAATAATCCAACAACTATAGAACACATCATTTTTCATTCAACATTCCTAGCTATCAGCCTCAAAAGATGAAAAAATATGATCAAATTAAATCCAAGATGAGTAAAAATATGATATAAAAAAGGGCAGAAATCAATGAAGTAGAAAACCTAAAACAATTTTTGAAAATTTAAGAAAGTCAAAAGTAGGTTCTCACTATTTCTATTCAATATTCTACTGGAAGTACTAGACAGTTGACCACTGCAAGAAAAAAAATAAATGCGTAAAGATTAGAATGGAAGAGGTAGGTCACTCTTTAATAAAACATTCAATTTTTATTTTAGATGTACACATGCAGGTTTTTTATATGGATATGTTGCATCCAGGTAATCAGCATAGTACCCAACAGATAGTTTTTTAACCCATGCTTCCCTCTCTACCTCCCCATCTAGTAGTCCACAGTGTCCACAGTATCTGTTGTTCCCATGTATATGTCCACATGTGCTCAGTGTTTAGCTTCCACTTGTAAGTGAGAACATGAGATATTTGGTTTTCTGATTTTGCATTAATTCACCTAGGATAATGGCCTCCAGCTGGATCCACGTTGCTACAAAGGACATGACTTCATTCTTTTTTACGGGTACATTGTTTTTCATGGTGTATATGTACCACATTTTCTTTTTCCAATCTGCAATTGATGGGTACCTAGTTTCATTCCATGTCTTTACTATTATGAATAGTATGACTATGAACATATGAGTGCATATGTGTTTTTGGTATAATAATATACTCAGTTATGGCATTGCTGGGTTGAATGGTAGCACTGTTTTAAGTTTTTGTGAAAACTCCCAGCTGCTTTCCACAGTTGCTGAACTGATTTATATTCCTATCAACAGTGTATAAGCATTCCCTTTCCTCCGCAGTCTCATTAGCATCTTTTATTTTTTGACTTTTTAACAATAGTCATTCTGACTGCTGTGAGACAGCATCTCACTGTGGTGTTAATTTGCATTTCTCTGATAATCAGTGATTATGAGCTATTTTTTCATGTTTGTTGACCGTTTGTGCTCTTTTGAGAAGTGTCTGTACACATCCTTTGCCCATTTTTTGTAGGGGCTATTGGTTTTTTGCCTGTTGATTTGTTTATATTCCTTACAGATTCTGAATATTAGACCTTTGTCAGATGCATAGTTTGTGAATATATTCTCCCATTCTGTAAGTTGTCTATTTACTCTATTGATAGTTCATTTTGCTGTGCAGAAATAGTTAGTTAAATTAGGTCCCATTTGTCAATTTTTGTTTTTGTTGCAGTTGCTTTTGGGGACTTAGCCAAAAATTATTTGCCAAGGCTGGGGTCAAGAAGGGTATTTCCTAGATTTTCTTCTAGGATTTTTACAGTTTGAGACCTACATTTAAATATTTAATCCATCATCAGCTAATTTTTCTATATGGTAATAGGTAAGGGTCCAGTTTCATTCTTCTGAATATGGCTAGTCAGTTATCCCAACTCATTTATTGAATAGGAAGTCGTTTCTCCATTGCTTTTAATTGGCTTTGTCAAAGATTAGATGGTTGTAAGAGTGCAGCTTTATTTCTGCGTTTTCTATTCTCTTCCATTGATCTGCCTTTTGTACCAGTACCATGCTGGTTACTATAGTCTTATAGTTTGAAACTGAGTACTGTATTGCCTCCAGCTTTGTTCTTTTTGCTTAGGACTGCTTTAGCTATTGTGGCTCCTTTTTGGTTCCATATGATTTTAAAAATAGATTTTTCTTTTTTTAGTTCTGTGAAGAACAACATTGGTAGTTTATAGAAATAATATTGAATCTGCAAATTGCTTTGGCCAGTATGGCCATTTTAACAATGTTGATTCTTACAATCCTTATTGCATGGAGTGTTGTGTAGTTCTCCTTGTAGAGATCTTTCACCTGTTCAGTTAGCTGTATTCCTATATAGTAGATCACTTTTTATTTACAGAAAACTTGATTATGTACATAGAAAATAGTAAGAAATTCACAATGTATATACAAAAGTAAGTAAGAGATTTTATCAAGGTCACAGAATGTAGTCAATAGAGAAAAATATTTGTCCTTTTATACACTAGGAGTGAAAAATGGAAAAGATAACATCTTTTAAAAAATGGCTTTAAAATAACATCAAAATCATAAAATACTTAGGAATACATTCAAGAAGACATGTAAAATATCTACCTTGAAAACTATGAAACATTGATAAGAAAATAAAAAGACCTAAATAAAGAAAGAGCTATACTATGTTCAATAGACTGTCAGATTTAAACTTTTGAAGGTGTCAGTTCTCCACAAATTTTTCTATAGAGTCTAAGCAATCACAGCCACAATCTCAGAAGGCTTTAGAAAAAGAATTTGAGAAGGTGATTTGGAAATTTATATAGAAATGAAAAAGACCTAAGAGTGCCAAAATAATCTTGGAAAAGAGCAAAATTAAAAGACTTACTTTACTTGAATTTAAAATTTACTATCATCATCAACACAGTAAGACATCATCAGGATATATGAGTCAGAATAGACTCACAGTTCGACAGAAGAAAATATAGAGCCCAGAAATAGACTCATATTTGTTCAGTCAATTGGTTTGGACAGCATTTTTAACAAATGGTGCCGAAACAAGTAAATACCCACATGGAAATAAACAAACAAATCCTTGATTCCCTGCCACATACACACACACAAATCAAGTTGGATCATAGATCAAATCATAAAAACTGAAACCACAAAGCTACTAGAAAACAAAACAAAACAAACAAACAAAAAAGCAACCCAAGAGGGCCAGACTCAGTGGCTCATACCTGTAATCCCAGCACTTTGGGAGGCCAAGGTGGGCGGATCACCTGAGGTCAGGAATTCAAGACCAGCCTGGTTAACATTGCAAAACCCCATCTCTACTAAAAATACAAAAATTAGCTGGGTGTGGTGGCACACACGTGTAATCCCAGCTACTCGGGAGGCTGAGGCAGGAGAGTCACTTGAACCCAGGAGGCAGAGGTTGCAGTGAGCTGAGATTGTGCCACTGTACTCCAACCTGGGTGACAGAAGGAGACTCCATCTCAAACAAAACAAAACTCAGGAGAATATCTTAAAGAACTGGGTGTAACTAAAGATTTCTTAGAACATGAAAATAGTAACAATAAAAGCAGAAGATTAGTAAGTAAGATTTCATGAACCTCAAGACTGTTTTCATTGAAGAACAATGTTAGGAATATGAAGAGGCAAGGCACAGACTTCCAGAAAATATTCTCAATGCATATATCTTGTGTAGAAAATATAGAGAGAACTTCTACAAACAACTCAATGAATTATTGGCAAAAAATTAGAATGAACTTGTCAAAAATGAGGCTATTTGAATGGCCAATAGCATTGGAAAGATTTCTCTACATCACTAGTCATCACTGAAATGCAAATTAAAATCACAATAAGACACCACTTTGCATGCATTAGAACGGATAAAACTAATATGACAAACACAACCAAAGTTGTTGAAAAGACAGAGCAACTAGAATTCTCATACATAGCGGATGGGTGTGAAAATGACACAACCACCACCACCTTTGAAAATGGTTTGGCTGTTTTTTGTAACGTTATACATACACATAGCCCATAATACAGCAATTATGCTAAAAGATATTTACCCAACATAAACAAATGTGTATGTATATGTGTATATGTGTTGTAAAGACTTGAACACAATGTTCCTAGAAATGTTTTTCATAATAACCTCACATTGAAAAACTGGAAATAATATAAAGATCCATTGATAAGGGAATGGATTACAAAATTATGGTACATTCATGAAACAGAATTTTAAAAAAGATGAATTATCCTTAATTTTAAAAAAGGATGAACTATCATTATAACAGCATAGATGAAATTCACTGATATTGAGCTGTAAAAGAATACATTCTCTATGATTTCATCTATATGATGTTCTAGTATAGGAAAAACTATTCCATTACAGAAAAAATTAAAAAGCAGTTGTCATTTGGTGGTGGAATATTAACTGGTAAGCAGACAGGAAACTTTCTCAGGGGATGGATGTGCTGTTCATCTTCACAGCGATTCAGATCCCAAGGCTGCATGTGCTTATCAAAATTCATTGAATTGTACACTTAAGATATGGGCATTTTACAATATGCAAATTTTATGCCACACCAAAAGAAACAGAACATAAACAATATTGAACTCTATTGAATATGCTTGGGTAGTTTTTTCACAAAATTTGAAGCTAGGAATTCTAATTTATACTCTATGTATTCTATTACTGAGCAAACAAGTACGTCTACCACGGATAATGGAGACAATTTTCTCAACTGTTGGATAAGGGCATCATAAATACGGAAAGCATTAAAATGATAATGTAATGTGTGGTGTTGGATTGAAATTGGAAATGTCAATATTGACTCATTACAGATAGGATGGATGCTTAGATAGATAGACAGATAGATAGACAGACAGATGAGAAGAAAAAGCTCTTCTTTATAGTGGAAAGCCAACCAATAAATCCATAAGGAGCCACAGAGTTAGAAAAACATGAATGCATGATAAAACTAGTGGTTAAAGTTAATTGAGGAACAGGACATTTACATAATTGGAAAGTATCTCCTCAAAATTGCTCCAGAGAGTAGAGATCTATTGGATGCTTCCTCAACTTGGGATTAAAGTTAATATCCCCAAGTCAACATTATATATTTTTTTTATGATGCACTGAGAAGAGCTCAACATCACTTATTTGGTATTCTTGCCAAAAATGCATTACCTAAATGTAATAAAGAAGAAACATCATATAAACTCAGATTGACAGACATTCTACAAAATAGTTGCCCTGCAATCTTAAAAATTGACAAGGTCAAGAAAGAAAAGGTAAGACTGAAGACCTGTTTTCCTAATCTTTTATAGACTAAAACATATGACAACTAAATGCAATTCATGATCCTTATTGGATTTTGAATCAAGATTTTAAAAATAGTTATAAAACAGCATTGACAAAAGGTAACATGGAATATACATTGTGGATTAAGTAAGAATATTGTATCAATGTTAAATATCCTGACTTTGATCATTGTAAGAGAATGCATAAATATTTCGGAGTGCAGGGGCACAATATCTCCAACTTGCTCCTAAACAGTTCAGAAAAAAAAAATTATATATATGTATACATACACACGTTCATAATGAAATGAGGCAAAATGCAATAACTGTTAAGTCTGGTGTAAATGATATACAGGAGATCTTTGTATAACCCTTGAAGTTTTATCTAAGTTTAAAATTATCTCAAAATAAAAAACTATTGTAAAAATACTAAAAGACTTGAAGTTAAGTTAAAAAAAGAAAAATATATTAAGTACAAAAGCAGAAATGATGAAATTGAATTGGTACATTTTTATTTTTTGAGACAGAGTCTTGCTTTGTTGCCCAGGCTGGAGTGCAGTGGTGCAATCTTGACTCACTGCAACCTCTGCCTCCCAGTCTCAAGTGATTCTCGTGCCTCACCCTCCCGAGAGGCTGAGATTACAGGCATGCACCACCACACCCAGTTACTTTTTGTATTTTTTAGTAGAGATGGGGTTTCTCCATGTTGCCCAGGCTGGCTTGGAACTCCTGGCCTCAAGTGACCCACCTGCCTCGGCCTCCCAGTCCTCCCTGGGATTACAGGCATGAGCCACTGCACCCAGCCTGAATTTGTACAATTGATAGACAATTTTATAGTTGTCTCTGACAACTGAAACAGCAATATATGCATTTTCCAGAAATATTTTGAAAAGAATAACATCAATATTATAAATGAGAAAATAAGCATAAGAATTGATGTAGTAAATTAAAACTTGAATTTTTATACTAGAAGCAGGGAGGAAGAGGGAAAAGCCTTCTGGGAAGATGAAACAGTGCTAAGACCTTGTGCTGGGAGGGAGGATGAAGCTCTAGGGGAGAATCCATTTCCTTGCTTTTTCCAGTTCCTAGAGGCTGCTGGTTTTCTGTGGCTCATGGTCCCTCTCCTTCATCTTCAAAGTCGGCAATGGTGGGCTGAATCCTTATCAAACTGCATCAATCTGATCTGCTCTTTGCATAATTTTATGCACATCAAAGATCCTTGTGATTACACTCAGCCTTCCTGGAGCAGTTAATCTACCTATTTTATAGTCTTCAAATTAGATACCTTAATTCCATCTGCAACCTTCATTTCCCCTTTGCCATGTAACTTATTCACAGGTTCCAGAGATTAGTATGTGAGTGCCTTTTGAGAACCAATACACTGCCTACCACAGTGAGTAGAAAGCCAGGGTGCTCAGAGTACAGAGAGTATGGGAAAGGTTGATAAAGACCACATTAGAGGGGTAAACACTGTGACTATATTACTACTAACACAAAGTCCTCAGTTATTACAGATAAGAAGATGTATAGATCCCCTCTCTCCCAACCCTACTTCCCATCCTGTTTCCCACTAAGTACCTGGAAGAATCCAAAGATTCTTCTAAATATTCTAAAAACCAAAAGGAAATTTCAAATCATCATCTGAATAGCTGGATATGCAAAAGGGCACTTTTATGTAGGAATGTAGGTTGGAAATACCTAAAATGGGAGAACTTATTTTTCTCCTTAGAGAGATGGAGCAGAAAAGAGACAAAAGAAGAGAAGAGGGTGGCAAGAAGGGAATTAGAAATGTGGGAGACTTGCTACAGGATCTTTATGAATGAAGATATCTAACAGTCTGTGTAATGTTTTTCTGCTCCTAAAATTTAAATCTCTAACTTTTGGCAAAGTTTGGAATGTATAAGAAGGCTCTTAGTGAATAGATTTGTTGCAGAAATCAGGAACACTGGCTGCATGCACCTCTGGGAGACACCATTGGAGAGATAAACAAACACTTTAAGACACAAAGTCAACAAGGACAACTCAGTAGAGGCAAAAAGTCCAAATGAGAGGTCACCGTGAGATGGCACGAACTCCCTCTCAGAAACACAGAAGTCTAGGGAGGGCATTCAAGGCAAACTTACTCAGATTTGAAGAGCTGAAAATCTCAAGTTGACATCTAGACCATGAGTCTGCCCTCTTTCTCTAAAACTGCATGTTTTCAAGGATGCCTGTTTTCAGCAGCATTTCATATTCTCTCATCCCTTTTGCAGCCTCTTTGCCTTGCCAAGACTTCTTTTACATAATTTTAATCCAGAAAAACTTGATAGCTCTTAGAGTACATAGGTGTAGGAAAGAAATTGGAGTAAAAGAGAGAACATGTTTGCAACTACAAATCAGAGCTGACATGGAAAATAGAGCTTGGGTATCCTGAAATAATTTCACAGGGCAATGTGTGTAGGACAGCATGAAAGTAACCAACATTGAGTTTGGCCAATTTAAGGACTTTCCAATTACTTTGAAAGCCATTGATTGAATTTTCTATTCTGAAATAAATAGTCGTGTAGTGTTCAATTGCTCTGTTCAGGACAGAGACTTACAAAGCAATCAGCAGTTTAGTTTCTTGAACTGTTAGCCAAATTGAAATCACTTCAGTGTCTGACACCTCGTTTTTCATGAAGTTTGGAAATGAGATGTAGTGAGAGGAGACGAGTCTTCAAGTTAGAGAGAGTTCACAGCTCTGGAGAGAGTGAATAGAAGCCAACCACACCCACCCCAAAAAGGAAATGCTTTTCAACACCTATGTATTTTTTTTAAGTTGCATGTTGTGTGTCATTTTTAAACAAAAACAGCTTGACACACTCTGTAGTGTCATGCACTAGAGCTGCTTTTCCTACATTTTATTTTCTGATTTCCCAGGATTTAAATTTTTCCCTTCCATTTCCAACTATATTTATCTTGAGTTAGAACAGTTGCTCCCCTTAATGAAAGTGCCAGAAACAAGGCTCTCCAGCATTTCGATGGTCTCCAGCAAAATGGCCAGAGGAATAGCTAAGACTTTCTACTTTGCTTCTAATTCAATAGGGACCTGTATCATGAGCACTCAAGTGCTTATTCCATAGCCTAGGAGTTGAAATATTACATAAAATGCTATTGAAGATTCCCTTTTAAAGTTATATGGAAACATGGGTTAATTACCAAAAAGAAGGACTATGAACTGAAGTGAGTATTTATATAATGAAATAGTACATCCATAAATGAGCCAGAGTTTTTAAAATGAGACAAATGGTCAATTCTGTTGCCTGTAAAATCACTTTTGAAGATATTATTTATATGCAGCTTTTACTAACATCTCACTGTGATGTGTAAAATTCCTACTCCCATTGAGAACAATGGAATTTGATCTGGACCACATGACAAACAAATGATTCTCTATAAGATATTTGTTTATGCTAACAGGTCCTTGGCTGCTCCCATGTAAGAAATCAACATATTATGCACAGAAATAAATTTATTGCAGGTTCACAATTCTCATTTCAAGAGTTTCTTGTTTTTAATTCACAAGTTCCTCCAATCCTTACTAAATACTTGCAATATTTGTTTTGTAAAATAAGAAACAAGATCAAGCAATACCGTTTACAATGGTCAATATGTCCTCCAGTGTTGAAATCAGGATTGAGAGTTTCTGTTTCTGTCTAACCTATGTTATTTCCTGATTCTTTGCTGTGTTTTATGAGTACATATTTGGAAACAACTTGGCTCTAATTCTCCCCTCCCCACCCTCAATCTTTCTTTCTTCCTGTCCCAGAATTTTGATTTAAAGGGTGGCAACAGATGGTCCATAATGGTTGAGACTTGTAGGATGACCAGTATTGTGAGGAAAAAAGCAACATTAGGATAAAATAAGAATGAGAACTGAATGAAACTGAATGAAAACTTCAGAGATGCTTATATAAATCACATAGGTGATTGCCAATTGAGAGAGATAACTCTTTTTATAAAGGAATAGATGGAAATAAACACACTTAAGACCCACAATGTTCTCTTATTTAATTTTCAAAAAATTATAACCTTGGCCAGGCACCATGGCTCGGGTCTATAATCCCAACACTTTGGGAGGCTGGGGTGAGAGGATTGCAACCAGTTCAAATCCAGCCTGGGAAACACAGGGAGACTCCATCTCTGAAAAATATTTAAAAATTTGGCTGGGCATGGTGGCTCATGCCTGTAATCCTAGCACTTTGGGAGCTGAGGAGGGTGGATCACTTGAGTTCAGGAGTTTAAGATCAACCTGGCCAACATAGTGAAACCCTGTCTCTACTAAAAATACAAAAATTAGCTGGAAGTGGTAGCGCACGTCTATAATTCCAGCTACTCAGGAGGTTGAGACATGAGAATAGCTTGAATTCAGGAAGTGGAGGTTGCAGTGAGCCACAATTGCACCACTGCACTCCAGCCTGGGCTACAAAGGGAGACTCCATCAAAAAAAAAATTAAAAATTATCAAGTGTGGTGGCCCATGCCTGTGGTCCCAGCTACTCAGCATACTGAGACAAGAGGATTGCCTGAGCCCGGGAGGCTGCACTCCAGCCTGGGTGTCAGAGTGAGACCTTGTCTCAAATATATATATATATATATGTGTGTGTGTGTGTGTGTGTGTGTGTGTGTGTGTATTCATGTTTTTGGATAAGAAAACCAGGGCCAGAGAGGTTGGGTTATTGTTTAAAGTGAAACAACAAAAATGAATGATGGCATCCATATTAAACCCACAGCCATCTGGCTTCAGCATCTATCTTCTTTGATGAGAAACACGGAGAAGTGATATATTTATGGATTCACAGGGTCAAAGGGAGGCAGAATTTAATATAGAGATTTATAATGAAAAGAGAGAGGAGGAGGTTCAGTCAGAATTTCCAATGTTTCCAAAATAGAGAAAAGATACGGTTAAGAATCTGAGCACAGAAGCCAAGAGAAAGATGTCAAGTTGTGTTTCAAGAGGCCATGAGGATAACTGATAAGAACTTGTTTGTTTGAAATTTAAGGGTCATCCCACAATTGTGCTCTGGTTCTCAATGCTTTCTGCTTTGTAGATTTCTAACTCCTCACCTCTTATTCTTTTCTATAACTTCACCCTCTCCATCTCTAGAGACTTCTTTCCATCATACTCGAAATATATTCGTGTATCTTTTCACAACAAACATCTTCATCTTTGTCCTACAGCAGCTGTGGCTCTATTTCTCGTGTGCTTCTTTTCAAGCAAACTTCTTGAATTCATTGTTTTCATTTCCGCATATCCTATTCACTCAATCTGGTTTCCAGCTCTGCCATAATCCCATTATCAACAACGTGTCATTAAATCAAACACACATCTTCCTTTGGACTTCAACTTCGCTTGACCTTTCAGCAGAATTTTGACACTTTTATCATTCTTTGATTTCCCTAACATCACTCCCTCTTGGTTTTCTTCCTACCTCTGTTCACACCTCATTATCCTCTGTAGAGTTACCTTCCTCTACCTGAACTTCAGGCGCTGGTGATTCTGAGTTCTGCCATGGGCCCAATGTCTTTCCCACAATTCTCATCTACCGAGGGTGCCCTTATCCATGCTTGTGTCTTTCATTATCTGACATATGGAGTTATTTCCCTCAAGAATTCCTCAGTCTTATTTCCAACTATCCACTAAACATGTACTCTTATCTCATGGAAACACAAAACCATGCATTTCTAAACCTGTTATTATATTATTGCCCAAATCCAATATTTCTAGAGGTTTCTACATTAGCAAATCTTTCATTCAATTCTCCCTCTTGCAAGGCAAACTCTGTTTCCTACTTCACCTATTTCCCATTGCATCTATTTAAGTGTCAGATCAATTTTACCTTTTACAAATTATTCAATGTAAATAAGTTCAGCCACTTTGGAAAGCGGTTTGGAGATTTCTTAAAGAACTTAAAACAGAACTACTATTCAACCCAGCAATCCCATTACCGGGTATAAACCCAAAGGAAAAAAAAGACACACACACTTGTTGTTTATCACAGTGCTATTCATGATAGCAAAGACATGCAATCAACCTAGGTGATCAGTGGTTGACTGGATAAAGAAAATGTGGTCCATATACACCATGAAATACTAAGCAGCCTGAAAAAGATGAAATCCTGTCCTTCACAGCAACATGGACACAGTTAGAGGCCATTACCATAAGTGAATTAATGCAGAAACAGGAAACCATATATTACATGTTCTCAATTAGAAGTGTGAGCTAAACATTGGATACTCATGGGTATAAAGATGGCAACAATAGACACTGGAAAGGGAGAGGAAGAGAGAGGGGGCAAGGGTTGAAAAACTAAGTCTTAGGTACTATGCTCACTATCTGGGTGATGAGATCATTCATATCCTGAACCCCAGCATCACCCAATATACCCATGTAACAAACCTGCATATGTCTCTCCTGAATCTAAATCTAAAATAAAAGTTGAAATTATAAAAATAAATAAATAAATGGATATTATTCAAAATACTCTACTCCCTTCATTCTCACTTTCACTCTTCTAGCTACAACAACATCATTTCTTGCCTTCACAATAGTAGCTAACCCTCACTGGCCGCTCTGCTTCCAGCCTGTGGTCTTTAACTAATTCTCCATACTGTTCTAGAGTTTCTCATGTCACTCTTCTTCTAAAAATACTTTAATGGCTTCCTAGTGTGTTTTAGGTAAATTTCAAACTCTAAAATAGCTTACAAAACTCCGTGTGATCTGATTTCTCCCTCCCTCCTACCTCATTTGATCCACTCTTCTCCCAATCTATGGCTCTAGCAATGACAGAGTTTCCTGCAATGCTCTTACTCTCCACCATGTCTTCTTTCTTTTCCTCTGGCTGCTGTTCATTCTGCATGCCTCAGCCCCATCATCATTCTTTTAGAGAGGTCTCCCTGGCCCTCAGGCTACGTTTGGTTTTGCACTCCCATCTCACCTAGCATTTTCCATCAAACATTATGGTAATTGACCATTGTATTGTCTTCCCCATTGAACTGAGAGCTCCATGAACGCAGGGTTTATGGAAACATGCTCACCTCCATATTTGCAACGTGTTGTGCCTTACACATGTAAGTTCATAAATACTTTCTGAACAAGTGAGCCCAAAATAACCACATAAAACCAGGGTGTCTAAGATAGCTGGTCATGAAGGGGTACCTTCAGTCCCTCTACTTTGATCCTGTTGTTTATTCTCTGTTCCACCAATGTAGTGCATGGTATATAATCTGATTAGAAGTTCATGGAAAAAAGCTGATTAATAATATAATTTTTTGAATGTTTATTTTAGGTTCAGGGATACATGTGAAAGTTTGTTAAACAGGTAAACTCAGGTCACAGAGGTTTGTTGTACGGATTATTTCATCATCCAGGTATTAAACCCAGTACCCAATAGTTATGTTTTCTGTTTCTCTCCCTCCTTCCACCCTCCACCCTTAAGTAGACCCCTATGTCTGTTATTTTTTTCCTTGTGTTCGTAAGTTCTCATCATTTAGATCCCATTCATAAGTGACAACATGAAGCATTTCGTTTTCTGTTCCTGTGTTAGTTTGCTGAGGAGTTAGTTTGGTGAGGATGATGGCCTCCAGCTCCATCCATGTTCTTGCAAAAGACATGATCTCATTCTTTTTTGTGACTGCATAGTATTCCATGGTGTATATGTACCACATTTTCTTTGTCCAATCTGTCATTGATGGGTATTTTGGTTGATTCCATGTATTTGCTATCATGAACAGTGTTGCAATGAACATTCACTTTATGATACAGTGATTTCTATTCCTCTGAGTATATACCCAGTTATGAGATTGCAGGGTCAAATGGTAGTTGTGCTTTTAGCTCTTTGAAGAATCACCATACTGCTTTCCACAATGGTTAAACTAATTACTCTGTCACCAACAATGTATAAGTGTTCCCTTTTCTCTGTAATGTCACCAGCATGTTTTTTTTTTTTTTTTTTTTTTTTTTACTTTTTAATTATAGACATTCTGACTAGCATGAGATGGTATCTCACTGTGATTTTTATTCGCATTTTTCTAATGATTAGTGATATTGAGCTTTTTTCATATGCTTGTTGGCAGCATAATAACAGAATTTTTCAATCCTAAAATAAAAAGAAATCTAATCTAGACAGAAATGTCTGGAGGAAATTTGACCATTATGTCATAGATTTACTAAGAAATAAATGCAAGCTAATAGTCTTTCATCTAATTCATAATATTATGAAATCCAAACATAGATTTAATGGAGATAACATAGGATAAAAATATAAATAGCTAGACTAACCTATAAATTTTGTTATTATCAAAATATTTACAGGAAAAAATCAAACATCATAAAATTTAGAGCAGTAAATTTTGATATCAGTTAATCAGACTTGGTAGAAATAACAACTATAAAAGAGAAAACTCTAAATGAAAGAACTTACATCTGATAAAAAGTTAATTTGGGTTGCAGGAGTGATCGGGTAAAATCCATAGTAAAATTAATTGAACCCACTGAAAATAATTTTAGTAAGACAAAAATGATAAAAGAAAAGAATTCAAAATTATTGACTGCTTTTTAGAGAGAATTAAACAATAAACTGGCTTAGTGAATTTTTACCTGGAAAATAATATTTTGGCAACATTATATTACTAAATACATATATATGTGTGTATATATATATACACACACACATATATATACACACATTGGCACACATACCCCTATATATACTATATATTTGTAATACATAATTAATTGTGTCAACATCCTTGGAGAAAAGAGTAAAATCAGCTGGGTCAAAATAATAGAAATCAAAAGTTTCTTTGACCCATTGTTGTCTTTTATGGCCAGTCTCACTAGCTCACAGGAATGTCAAGTGAGAATCAAAGAATTGCTTGTTGAACACGAAGTCTAAAGGAAAATAACTAATTCAGATTAAAGTATTAATATTAGATAGTAATAGCCTAAAAGGGTAATGTGTTCCTCTTCGTAGCCAGGACTAGATAACCCAAATTCTTTGGTTTCATATTTCATATTTTCAGAAGTACTTTTTTGTGTGTGCCAGATTTAGAATGCAAATTTCACCACTTTACTCCCAACATTAAACTTTTAACTACCAAGAGACTGGTATTCTCATTTACTCACAAATAGTGTCACATGCAATCCCTTCTTTGCAGTTTTGCTTCCTCTCTGCAATTCTCTCTTGTCCTTTTATCATGTCTAAATCCATGTTTTCTGTTTCACAATGTCTACCCTGATCAATACAGCTTTATATTATTTCACCATCCTGCTTTGAATTTTTTTTTTTTTTTTTTTTTTTTTGAGACAAGATCTCATTCTATCACCCAGGCTGGACTGCAATGTTGTAATCTCAGCTCACTGCAGCCTCAACCTCCTGGGATCAAGTGATCTTTCCACCTCAGCCTCGAGTAGCTGGTACTATAGGCTCGCGACACCACACCCAGCTAATTTTTTTTTTTTTTTTTTTTTTTTTTTTTTTTTGTAGAGACGGAGTTTGGCCATGTTCCTTAAGCTAGTCACAAACTCCTGAACTCAAGCAAACCTCCTGCCTTGGCCTCCCAAAGTGCTGGGATTACAGGCATGAGCCACCATGCCCAGTCCTGAATTCCTAAATTTTTATAATGTTTACAGACAGTTTCCTAACATTTTCATTTGCCATGTTTTTAAGAAATAGCACTCTATGGGGAGGAAAGTATTCTGTCTATTTCTCCTAACTAAATAATGAGTTCCTTGAATAAAGGGGAAGACGATGCCTTAGCTCTGCATCTCTCATACTGTCTTGAACATCACAGGCAACTGACGTAAGCCTTTTAGATTCTGAAAAAAAATGGAAATATCTTTGGAGAAAATGTTATCCTAAGTGATGCATTTCTCCATGAAAACTTAGCAGAAAAATGGGAATATTCTATTTAATTTAAACTAATTAAATACTTTAAACTTTAATAGTTTAAATATTTAAACTAATTTAAATAGAATAAGTTAAATATTCTATTTAATTAATAACTTCACCTAAAAAAATCTATTAGAACATACAGACCAGAGATTACAAACTAATAGCCTTTGGCCACACACATGTGTTCAGCACTCAAATAATGTTGTTTTCAGCTTAATTCCTCATCAGTCTTTGAAAATCTGAAAAATTCATATTAAAATCTATATTTCTACTTTCTCTTGAAATATCAGAAGTGTTGGCAATACTGGGTTCACGTGGTTTAGCATGGCAACGATTGTCCAACTCAAATGTGGCTGGCCTTTTGAGGTGTTTTTTCACCATATTCTCTTCTCAGCTCTCTTCACTAGTTTTCTATTACTTGACTGATCTAAAGAGCCATTTGGGGTTATCTCACTGACTGTTTATGTTATTCTGAGGGGATGATAATGTTTGTAGTTGGTCTTAGAATAACATTTTCCAAGAAGCAAAACTTCCTTCTCATCAGAAATGTGCTTTGCTTTTCTGTCCTCAGACAGGTCAAATAAATTACAACTCATATCCCATTCTACTGATGCTTGCAGCAATCC
Source organism: Piliocolobus tephrosceles (assembly GCF_002776525.5). Taxonomy (NCBI): domain Eukaryota; kingdom Metazoa; phylum Chordata; class Mammalia; order Primates; family Cercopithecidae; genus Piliocolobus; species Piliocolobus tephrosceles. Next base: position 41,589,382 of record NC_045438.1, read on the forward strand.
ATATAAAAGGCAACATTCTGAGTATTCAAGGAAAGAAACAGAGCTACCATTTATGTGATGAAATCACAGGATGGCTCAGGAAAAAAAGGAAGATATCATTAGTCACCCAGACAGAATGTAAGATCTGAAGGAACTGGCAAAAAGTTCACTAAAATTACAGCAGAGAGGAGCACATGTTTGCTCAAGAAACACAAGGAGATTTAGATCCAGCAAAGACAGAATTCTAGCCCAGCTCTGAGAACAATTGTTTATGCTGTCACATGTAGGATACCTAATTTAGAAAACTGTAATGAACCTCAATTGTCAGGAACTTCTCAGAAACACTGTGCAGCACAATCCACACCAAACGACACGAAGATTCAGTGGTTTATAAAAAGTTGGTTGACTTATCATAAGAATATTTGGGGGTAAAATCCAGAAAGGCAGAAAGAACTGTGTTTAATCAAGAGGAAGTGGAGAAAATTATATACATGTATTTTTATATAGAAAAGAAGGAGAGGATATTTAGAGCCTTTTGGTAAACATCAAATCCAAGAAGGCTGTGTCTGTCTCTCACTGAGGATATTGTAAAGATTTGAAGTAGCTAAGAATATACCACTAAAAGAAGCACAGTCCTTTGATTCTACTCTCTGTCCCAAAACTATCAGACCATGGGGTTTTTAATAAGTTGTTTAATGAAAAACACTGCCCAAAAAGACTTGGGAGACTCTAATTCTCTTGTTTGTACAACAAGAAACTACAATCCAGATAGGCTGCATGATATGCTGAGGTTGTCATGCATTCAGCAATTATTTACCGGATACCTCTTTTTTTTTTAAATGGAGTGTCACTCCTGTTACCCAGGCTGGAGTGCAATGGCAAGACCTTGACTCACTGCCACCTCTGCCTCCCAGGTTCAAGCGATTCTCTTGCCTCAGGCTCCCGAGTAGCTGGGATTACAGGCATGAGCCACCATGCCCGGCTAATTTTGTATTTTTGGTAGAGACGGGATTTTATCATGTTGGTCAGGGTGGTCTTGAACTCCTGACCTCAGGGGATCCACCTGCCTCAGCCTCCCAAAGTGCTGGGATTACAGTTGTGAGCCACCATACCCAGCCCCAAATACCTCTTTTTGATGTACAAAGATTAGTTAGCCAAAGTCATTGCACTCAGATGTCATAAAATCAATCAGGGAGAAAGGGCAGAAACCCCAAAACAATATGTATTAATAGAATAATAATGTTAATGATAATAATAGTTTCCAGTTACCATATGCTGTAATGTTTCAAATGCTGTGTTATGTGATGAATTTCTGTCACCTCATTTATTCTTCCAAACTTCCTACATGTAGGTCTAACCATCCATACATTAAAGATGCAGTGATTGAAGCTTAGGAATTAAACATATTATTCATTCATTCAATAAATAATTCTAATTCAAGCTATTTAAAATATATCCCTATATATGCATATATATATCCAGTAGGAATAAGTGGCACGAAGAAAAACAAAGTAAGGCAACAGGATAAGAAGAGAAGAAAGGTTTCTCTGAGAGGTGATACTTGAGAAGAGACTTAAAGAAAGTGAGGAAAAGAGTTATTTGGGGGAAGAAATTTGAGGCACAAGAATAGAAAGAATAAAAGCCCTAGGTGAGAGTATATATAAGAAATATTAGTTCCCTCTTTCCCATTTCCTAGAAGATAAGATAAATCGGACTTGAATCCTTCTCTCAAGAAACTTATAATTTACTAGAAGGGTAGAACCTGTGCACTAATATAAAAACAAATGGTAGAATATAAAAGAGATAGAAATGAAATTAAAAGTCAGAAGAGATATATATTTTATTTAACTTGGAAATGGGACCACTGCAGGTGAGAAAACATTGAAAATCTCCCAGAAGGGGCTTTGGAATATATAAATAAGTAATATTTATCCAAGTAATATTTGGATAGAGGGTAGATTCTCAAGAATGAGGAATACTTTCTAATCAGTGTCTAGAACTTTGCAGAAAAAGTAGAAAAATGCTCTTTGGGAAGAGGATTACAGAAAAAAGTAATTCAATTTGGCCAAAACATAACAGGGATGAGCGCAAAAAAAAAGAGAAAAAACATTTGGAAACACTGAGTGAGGTGTATTCAGTCCAAACTAAGGCACTTGAAAGTAAATCCAGTAGGAGTTGATGACTTATTGAATGTAAACATTGAGAGGAAAGGATGAAGTGAAGATGACACTGATGTTTTGCACCTTGGTGACAAGGAGAAAGATGAATAGAAATAAGGAAATCAGGAAGAGGAGCATGTTGGTGACCTGGAAGACAATGTGTTTAGTATGTTAAATATGAGCTCTTAGAGCAGTGGTTCTCAATAATGCACATGCATCAAACTTAAAGGAAGTGCTCATGAGAACACTGATTTCTGGGCTCCACCTGTGGGAGTTTACAAATCATAAATACATGAGACTTTCATATTTAGCAAATTCCCAAGCAATTTCGATGCTGCTGGAGCAGAAACTACACTTTGAGAACCTCTATCTTGGAAGAATATTTAGGCTGACATAGACAGAGGAAAATGCAGGACCAGGAAGAGGTTGCCTTGAGAGTGGCAACTAATCCAATGAAAGCCTGGAGAAAAGTGACAAAGTTTTGCAAAGGTCACTGTGGGCATCTTCTTAGAGTAATGGATGACAACCTGTCATTTATTTAGATTTCTCTCAGTTTCATTGTCACACATTTTCTATTCTTCTTTTTTTTTTTTTTTTTTTTTGAGACGGAGTCTCCCTCTGTCACCCAGGCTGGAGTGCAGTGGCGTGATCTCCACTCACTGCAAGCTCCGCCTCCCAGATTCAAGCCATTCTCCTGCCTCAACCTCCCCTGTAGCTGGGACTACAGGCGCCCGCCACCACGCCCGGCTAGTTTTTGTATTTTTTTTTAGCAGAGACGGGGTTTCACCGTGTTAGCCAGGATGGTCTCGATCTCCTGACCTCGTGATCCGCCCGTCTCGGCCTCCCACATTTTCTATTCTTAACATGCCAATGACATAGCAACTATCCTAGGATTAAGTGTAGATGTTTCCAAATTACTTTGAAAGTGTTCTGGAAAGCACTATCCAATAGGAACATAATGCTAGCTACATATATGATTTTTAAATTATCTAGTACATTCATTTAAAGTAGTAACAAAGGAGTAAAAAGTAACATGAAATTATATGCAAAATATATTCAATCCAAAATGCAGTAAATACAACAAATTATTAAGAAGATAGTTTACCGTTTTTCTATTACGTCTTTGAAATCTAGTGTATATTTTACACTTACAGGCCATCTCAACTTGGACTACCCACAATGCAAGTACCCAATAGCCCCTCCCCTTCTGGGAGGTTTTGAATCTTTTCCAACTGCAGTGGTCCCCTGTTGCCAAGTTAAACAAAATATCTACCTCTTTTGACTTGTAATTTCATTTGTATCTCTTTTGTATTCTTCCATGTTTTGGTATTTATGCATTTGTTTTACCCATCTAGTAAGTTATTAGTTTCTTGAGGGAAGGATTCAAGTTCACACCCTTACTATAACATAGTGGCTATCATAGTGGACGATGCAGCACTAGAATCCTGTGATGGAAATGCCTAATAATAATAATAATGACAGTTATATATGTTTGGGATTTAAAAGCAGCAGTCATGAAAATGAGACCAAACGTAACTTAAATGTTACTGAACGTGACGGTTAATTTTAAGTGACAACTTGATTGGGTTAAGAGATACCCAGATAGCTAGTAAAGGAAGTTTGGCATGTGTCTATAGGAGTGTTTCTGGAAGAGATTGGCATTTATGTCAGTGGACTAAGGACAGAGATCTGTCTTCACCCAATATGGACAAACACCATTCAATTCATTGAGGGCCTGGATAGAACAAAAGGGCAGAGGAAAGGTGAATTTGTGTGTGCTCTCTCTCGCACACTCTTTTGGAGCTGATATACCATTCTCCTCCTGCCTTTGGACATTAGGACTGCAGATTCTTTAGCCTTGAATATTGGAGTTACATCGGCCGCCCCCTAGAACCTCAGGCCTTCAGTCTTGGACTGAGCCATGCTACCAGCTTCCCTGGTTCTCTAGCTTGTGAATGACACAATGGGACTTAGCCTTCATAACTGCATCAGCCAGTTCCCAAAAGAAATTCCTTCTCATATATTTTTATATGAGATAGATAGATAGATAGATAGATTGATAGATAGATAGATAGACAGATGACAGATAGATAGACAGACAGGCAGACAGGCAGATAGATGGAGTTATCTTACTGGTTCTGTTTATCTGAAGAACTCTGACTAAAATACTGATCTTAATTTGTTTAGGCCAGGACAGAAGCCAGAAAAGGTAAGTGAAGAGAGAACCAAGAATAAGTGTAAATAGAAGTAAACTGACTTCTCTTCTAGCCATGATGGAGTAACAGAAACCAGATTTACCCTCCTGACAGAAAGATCAAAAAAAAAAAAAAAAAAAACCCTGAAAAAATACATAAAACAGTGGTCATTATATTTTAGATATATATATACAATACAGGATATAAGTCCTGAGAGAGAAGAAATAGACAAAGTAAGACTTATGAAGGCATCTGCTTAGAGTTGGGAGAGTTTCTAGGTCATAGGGCAGCGAAGGGGAGCCCAAATAGAGGCTAGAAATCTCTGTGAATTGACAACATTCAGTTTAAAGCCTGAAGAGGACCAGGAGAGAAGAGTTTGCAGGGAAGATCATGGGAGAAGAAAGAATGCATAGAAAGAGAATTCCAGAAATCCCCTGAGCAGCTCATTTGAATCTATGGCTGAGTACTGTAAGAAAATGACCTGGAGTGGGAGGGGAAAAACACCCTAAAGTATTAGAAGGAGCAATCTGTGGAACTCACACAGAGTTGGGAATAGTTTGTGTTCATTCTAGCAAGGCAATAAAAACCGCATAATTCACAGGACATTGAGTAGAGAACACAGAAGGCATTACCTCATAGTGGGAAGAAATCAGCCCTAAACTAAGGCTGCTCTGATTCACATAATAAAGCTAAAAAGTAATCCTCAGAAGAATAAAACTATTATCAAATAATTTAACTTTGTCTTGGAGTAAAATTCAAGAATATTTATAGAACTTCAAAAATATCTAGCACCAAACAAAATAACATACACAATGTCTGGTATCCAGTAAAAATTATCAGGCATCCAAAGGAGCTAGAAATATGACCTCTAATGGGGGGGAGCGGGAATCAATGAATGAGACCCAGAAATTTCAAATTTCAAAGATGATAGAATTAGTAGACAAGGAAATTAAAAGTATTATTATAATTGGATTTGGTCTCAGTCAGTCGAGATTTCTATAAGAGAATGTCATAGACTTGGTGGCTTAACAGAAATTCACTTCTTATGGTTCTGGAGGCTAGGAATTATGAAAGTTGGTTTCCAGCACAATCAGATTCTGGTGAGGGCCTTCTTCCTGGTTTGTAGGTGGCTACTTTCTCACTGTGCCCTCACATGACAGAGCATGAGAGAGAGAGAGCAGTCAGGTCTCTCTTCCTCCTCTTACCAGGTCCAAACCTCTTAGAGACCATGCCTTCAAATTATATGAATCCAAATTCAGGTTTAAGGCTTTAACATATGAATTTTGTGGGGTACACATTCAGTCCATAGCATATTCCTTATATTCAAAAAGGTAGAGAAAAATTGAGCATGTGAAATAGAAACAAAGTGTATATGTGTGTGTGTGTGTATATATATATACACTTTTTTTTTTGAGATGGAATCTTGCTGTGTTGCCCAGGCTGGAGTACAGTGGTGCAATCTTGGCTCACTACAACTTCTGCCTCCCAGCTTCAAGCAATTATCCTATCTCAGCCTCTCCAGTAGCTAGGACTACAGGTGCACACCAGCACGCCTGGCTAATTTTTTGTATTTTTAGTAGAGCCGGGGTTTCACCATATTGATCAGGCTGGTCTTGAAATCCTGACCTCAGGTGATCTAAGGCACCTCGGCTTCCCAGAGTGCTGGGATTACAGGCCTGGACCACCATACCTGACCAAGAATGTATTTTTTAAAGACTTCTGGAGATGCTAACTACAATGGGTGATGGGTGGGATTAACAGTAGATTAGACATTGATTAAAAAAAAAAAAAAAAAAGGTGGGTAAACTTGAAGACATAACAAAAGAAAATGAAGAAAATGTACAAAGTGAAGCAGAAAATAGAAATAAGAGTTGAAGAGCATTAGTAAGCTATGGGGCAAGTGAAAGTAGTCTAATATATGTGTAATTGGAGTTCTCAAAGATGAGGGGATTGGAAGAAAACATATTTGAAAATATTACAGCTGAAAATCTTTCGTGTTTGAAAAAAACAATAAATGCACATGTCCAAGAATCTCAGTGAACTCTAAATACACAGAACATAAAGGACATTACACCAAGGAACAGCACTTCAGATTGCTAACATCTCGGTTTGCAAAGGCTGCCATAACAAAATATCATAGACTTGGTGACTTACATAATCAAAAGGCATTTTCTTACAGTTCTGGAGACTGGAAATTTAAGATCAAGATGTTAGCAGGGTCAGTGTATAGTAAGAACTCTCCTTGGGTTGCAGATGGCCAACTTCTTGCTATATGTCCTCACACAACCTTTCCATGGTGCATGCACATACACACAGAACGTTCTGGTATCTCTTCCTCTTTTAAAAAGGGCACTAATTCCATCACATTGGAGGTTAGGGTTTCAACATATGAATTTTTGGGGAACAAATTTCAGCCCATAATAGCCAAAAAGCAGTAATAATTAAAATATCTTAAAAGCAGCCAGAAAGAAAAGACAGATTAATATGGACAGAGATAAGGATGATGGCAGCTTTCTCATCAGAAACAATGTAAGCAAGAGAGTGGAGCAATCTCCTTAAAGTCCTGAAAGACAACTCTCAACCTTTTATTACGACCTTTAGACATGTTTTTCTTTTAAATAAAAGGCAGGCTAAAATAGAAAAGATAAGTAGGGGTACAGAAAAGACTTAATTAGGAATTATGGGTTTTTAGACCAACAAGAAATAGATCTCTGCAGCTAGTTGTATCATTTGAAGAATATAGTTTTTCTCAATGCTTACAGAAGAATCTAGAATAAGAAAACTCATTTAGAAACTCTATTTTCTCTCTCCAATCTTGATTCCTATTATATTTGAAACAGGTGTCTCCAACCCAAACTTTATATAATAAGAGGTTGTTTGCAAAGAGATTTTGATACTTGTTAGAAGTCTAACAGCTTTCATTATGGTAAAATTTAGCCCTCACCACCTGCTTTAATCAAAACAAACATTGCAGAGTTCTCTTCATTGCCCCACCAAAACCAAAAAACAAACAAAACTCCCATTACTTTACCTTCCTTCAAGTTGAATAATGTTGGTGGCTAGATAAGACTTTTTCTGACTCCCTGTTCGGACTCTACCAACAAGAAAAGAAAATGAGTGTGCCATATGCCAAACTTGCCATCGAATTCTGGTTCAATTTCTCAACTGTTTCATATTTCAACTTTAATATAATTAAGATGGTGACTCTCAAAGTACCTTACAGAGAAATAAATTACTCACTTATCTCTGCTAAACCATATAATAGAACTATACATTGTTAGATTTGGGAAGGACCTTTATTTTACAGATGGAGAACTGAGGAAAGTGAAGTGAACTCTCTGTGATACTAATAGGTTTTAAATGGTGGTTTTTCCATCAGAGGCAATGTGTTAACAATGGAAAAGGCACAAACTTTGGAGTTGGGTGGACCAGGATTTGAAGATTTGAAGTCTATCTCCATGTACTATGTGTACATGGACAATTTACTTAACTCATTAAGCCTCACACTCATTACCCATAAAATAGAAATGTTAGCCAGCTACTTACAGTTGTAATAGAAATTAGTGATTACACACACACACACACACACACACACACACACACATATGTATATCAGGGTCAAACCTTATGCACTAACAATTGAGTTGCCTAACTATAACTTTATTCTTTGTTTCTTTATATCAGAATTTGACTCTTTCCTAAAACTCCAATGTCCACAGAGTAAAAAAAATATATATATATTATTCTACCCAATTTTAATAAATCTACAGCGATCATTGACCTTTAAAATCAAATTATTATTTCAGTTGCTTTCCAATTCTTAGCCACTTTGGGGAGCATATTCAGTCTTTGAAGGTTTCTTCCCCTATCTCTATTGTCAACTCCTAGGTTGATCTAAGTTCCCAGAGAGATTCATGTATTGCCCTCTTCTGGTGCCAGAGAAAAGTAAACAATCCTCATGGGCTTGAGTTGGAGAAATCTTACCCTCCTAATTTTAGGCATGAGCCCATGTCACTGGGCATCCTCAGCTGATACCACTGAAGTTGGTCTGGCCTTACTGGTCTTTTGGGCATTATGCCAACATCAGTCACTAAAGACAAGGAACTTAGTCATTGCCTCTAGATGGCAACTCCCTGCCTTCTGCAGCTTCTTCATCTCCAATCTGGCTTTAGTTATTTAGTCACTCAGTTCTCACTGTGCTTCCCTACAGCCTCCTCAGGTGCTCGGAAACAATCAGCTGCTTTCCCTAAAACTCCCCTGAATCTTTTTTTGAGCCCACTTGCTAGAAGTCTTCCCTGGTCATGACAACTTGACTATTGCCACACTATGCTGGTTTCTGGGACTCTCATATTTCCAAACAGAAAGTGGAATGCACCTGCTTTGCAATTGTCTGAGGTTGATATTGCCTCACATCTTCCATCGTGGTACAAAGCCAGGGAATGACATATGCTAGTTCCCAAGGAACTCAAGTAGTATCTCTGTCCTTAGTCTAGTCTTCTCTAACTTTCTCTCCGAACTTCTCCCTAATTCCAAAGGGTATTTTGTTTCCCACCCTGTGGAGATGGTTGCGTGGTGGGGGTCGGGGGACTTCCTTTGTGCTGAGCTTCACATTTTCCCTGCTATGTGATTTATACCATAGCCAAAGATTATTTTTTAGTTTCTCTAAATCCTCTCAAAATAATGGAGGTCAGAAGTCCAACCTTAGTATCACTAGGCTAATAGCAAGGTGTTGGCAGGGACACTTCTGCAGCTCTGTAGGGGAGAATTCATTCCTTGTCTCTTCCATACTTGAAGCCAGTTCTTTGGCTCATGGTCCTTCCCACCATTAAAGCCAGCAATACAGTATCTTCAAATCACTCCCTCTGCTCCCATCATCACACCTCCTTCTGCCTTCTGAGTGTGTCTAATCTTTCTCTGCCTCTGTCTTAGAAGAACATTTATAATGGCATTTAGTATCCACCCAGATAATGCAGAACAATCCCCTCATCTCAAGGTCCTTAACTTAATCACACAAGAAGGTAAACTTTCCATAGATTAGGGTCTGATAACTTTGGGGGGCGGGGTCACCATTCAGCTCACTCCAGCTGCCAGTGCAATTAAATGGTGAAGAAAATCTTTTCAACAGACTGTACTGGAGCACTGGATATCTATATGGAAAAAGAAAAGGTATCCCTATTTCACGCTACATGTACAAATTAATGGATGATAGTATTAAATGTAAAAGATAAAACTATAAAGCTTCTAATATCAGTATTTTTTCTGAATTGATATTCCTCAAAGCAACTAGTATAGTGTGTGGTATAAGAGAATTATGTGAGCATTTAATCACCTCATTGTCTCATTCATTCATTTAAATGTTGAAGGGAAGTTTTAAACATAATGTATTTGTACCCTCTCTGTTATAATAGGAATGTACTCCAATTTATAAAATGCATACACTGGAATAGGAAACTTCATATTAATTAAATAGGTGTGAGGATGGCGAAATAAAGTGTTTGAGAACAATTAAGCCAAGAAAGAGGTTAGTAAATAAATTGCATGCTGAGAGTCTCAGGTCAGGTGACTTAAAATCTGACTCTTCTGTCTGCTGGCACAGAGGACATAACGTATAGTATTCATAAAATGTTAAAGCATCTATAAAATAAAAACATACTTGCTACCCAAAAGAATCAGAGTTTTCTTGATACTGAGACCCAGAAAAAATTTCTCCCTGAGTCTTCATGAAGAGAAAAGTGGTCTATAGTGAACACTTCCTCAATATCAGTCCTTCAATTAATTTAATAAAGAGCTTCCAGGACAATATCTCAGGATGCCCCTCAGTGTAGGCAGATGGACTAAAGCCAAAGTGCACCTCAATAAAGCCAGTTGTATAGAGATTCAAATAATTGCCCAGGTCCTATAGCTATCTAATAATTGAGTTTCATCCAAAATGAGTAGGTATTATGCAAAAGAAAATAAAAGGGATTTCATGTTCAAATAAGTTTGAGAGACTCTGGGCTAAAAATGTTCAAGAGAGTAAACCTACTAAAAGTGTGTGGTGAACTTAATCTTTACTCATTTAGTTAATACTTAGGGAATAGGCTCACTGGTTCTTAGAGAAGAAAACACACACACACACACAAAACAATTCTTCATGCAATTGTCTGATTTAAAAAAAAGCAAAAAAAAAAAAATGTTCAAGAGAGTTCATTTTTGCAGGACGTTTCAGAGCCTTTAAAGATAGAATGAAAAAATTAATTTCTGTGAAAGTAAAAGAAACTAATTTTGAATGTGCAAAGTAACATCACAGTTTCCCAAACTTCCCTTTCCTGAAGCTTTTTGCTTAGAGAACAAAATGCTTCACGCTTCACTAGACCAGTTGTGTCTTAAAACACAGATAAGACCTGCTAATGCTGGGTTCCTGAGTGCTTGCTGGGGTATCAGGCCTAGTTCCAAAGACAGTTTCTCTCTGGCAGCAGAGCCCTTTTGCTCCCCATTTTGATACACACAAGCATTCTATCAGGAGGGGAGAGCACACGTTAAAATGACGACAGATTTCCCAGTGCTAGATATGTTTTGCCCTCGTGTTCCAAGAAAGGTCAACAAAGTTAAAGCTGCAATTTTCAAGGAAGAGAAATTATCCATGAACTTCCTTTACTAGACATTCTGTGCTCCTGTATTTTATAAGCAATATTATCTGCCAGACTAATTCTTTGTCTAGGCTAGTCTAGTCTTGCCCTAAAATAGCTGAGAAAGAGGCCTCGATGGCTTATTCTCTAACCCATAGTTTTTCCATCTATTATGATTTAAAGACACAGGGAAAGAAATGTCTGACCTAAAACATCCACCTGCTTTTTGAGTGGTACTGTTGTTGCCATAATCATAGACACATACTGCCCCTTGGGTCCATCTCAGGTAAATTAAGATGAGATCAAATACTTGAAGCGTGGTCTCATTTCTTAGACCTTACCAAGTAAGAATTAAAGAGCAGGTACTTTTAGGAATGGATCACTGAGAGATACTGAATAAAGTCTTGGAAAACAACTAAATGCAATAAACTCAAAGAAACGCAGGCCTAATGTGTGGCTAAGCCAAACGAGTTTGATGGACAATAAAGTTCTGTAAAGACAGGAGACCATAGCTATGAATTCATCTACTGTAGGGAAGGGAGCAAAGGTACCCAGAGTTAAGAAAGAAGAGTTAAGGACAAAACGTAGAGAGGGAAGTAGGTGGTTTCTAAACAGAGATTAAAGTTAGCATCTAAGAGTTGAGAGAAGAACCAAAGATGTACCAGATTCCAAAAGCACAGTCCAGTGGGTATCTTCTAAAAATTGGCATAGTCCAGAGAGAACAGATCTGGACTGCTAAGCTGGCTGGGCTAGCCGAGAGTAGTCAGCTTACAGTGCAGCACAAATGGACATATTCCCATAAGAGAATATGAATACTGAGCCGTGATCAGCCTCTCTTCTTTCTTACTTTTAGAAATGCTGTGTAGGATAACTTGAAATGGACTAGTCAGGAGGTATGTCTCCCTAGGTTACTTTAACTGTTTAACTATAATGAAGACAAGAACCTCAAGGAGCATTCGAAAAGAATCTTACAACTGGCTTTCACAATTCCATTTCAGCAAACAATGCATAGCTACCTTTTCTCTTCATCAATATTCTGAAGTCTTCCACTTTAGTATAATTAATTCTGAGATGAGGGCTTTCAAATCCTCGTCTCTAGTCCACCACCTTTTCTCACCACATCTTCCCTGGGAGAGTGTCCATCTTCAGTCCCCCGATTCTTTCATGTGGGTTTTTTTTCATGCTTAACTCCCTATTTTGCATAGACTCACCTTTTCCTTTGCCTTCTCATCAGCAATCTCATATGTTCCACCCCACTTAACCTAGCAAATCTCTGATTTTGGGTCAAGTGAACCACCAATTTTTCCTTGTGTCTGCATCCTGGGTGCTGAAAAAAATCAAATTATATGACTCGGTTGGTTATATTACAGAATAATGATCTCTGGTCTTAGTTTATCTCTCAGAAACACACTTTTTCTTTAATTCATTCAACAAACTGTCATTGCTCACTACTTTCCCAATACGTGCAGAGAAGTATTTCAAAGTGTTGATATATATGTCAAAAGTACCAAATATTGATGCAAGTTTAAATAATGAAGAGCTCTTATGAGATGCTTGAAATGATTAAGGACGCATTAATTATCTTTTTACGTTGCCTTTTACCATAAGGATGACGACATCTTAGAATTTCTAAGAACACCCCCAAAACTAAATGTGAACAAGAACAGAGACTGGCTGTCAGCATCCGTGGAAACACAGATCTCAGAACCTTCCAAACATGGAACTTCAGGAAAAAAGCACTGAGAATCAGTGCTTTTCTCTCCCTTCACCGCTGAAGCTTTGGGTCCTCAGCATTCTTTGAACTGCCTGGAGTTTCCGGCTGTGTTATCCAGCCTGTCCTCTCTAGGTAATACTCTCAGCTAGAAATACATCCTCCATCTTGTCTCAGAAAGCACTCTTGGGAGATATATTGTATGCCAAACTCTGTGTTGAGAACATAGACATGAATATGATTCCTTGAACAAAGTCACTGAATTTCCTCTTGAACTTCCATTGAACTGACACTTTATGATTGCTTTTATCATCTTAACTCAGAAAAATTATCATAGTCATATATGCAATTTGTATTAAGGGTAAGCCTTGGAAATGGGCAGGTACATTTCTCCCTTGGAAAAAAGTGGGAAAGTTGGCAGAGTTTGATGGCTCACGCCTGTAGTCTTAGCACTTCGATAGGCCAAGGCAGGAGGATCACTTGAGCCCAGGAGTTCGAGACCAGCCTGGGCAACATGGCAAGACCCCGTCTCTACAAAAAATAAAAAAACTTAACTGGGTGTGGTGGCGCATGCCTGTGGTACCAGCCATTGGGGAAGCTAAGTGGGGAGAATCACTTGAGCCCAGAGGTTGAGGTTGCAGTGAGCTGTGTTCATGCTGCTGCACTCCAGCCTGGGTGGCATAGTGTAACCCTGTCTCAAATAAATAAATAAATAACATTTTAAAAATAGGAAGGTAAGAAGGACAGACAACCATGTCGATAAGCCCTAAGGAAGGTGAGTATGGGGAAAGCTGAAAACATCATACACTGGCAGCCTGCATTTCCCGTGAATGACTCTGTGATTTCCCCTGCTGTGGGTTCATGGTAAGGGTGATGGGGACAGGAGTGGAGTTGTGACCTTTAATGAGGTAAAGGTCAGGGATAGCCGCTATTAATATGAAAAGGAAAAGACAATCTGAGTACCTTTTTACAACCCTAACTTACTAACTTACTAGGTTATTTCACCTGTAGTTTCTTAAGACCTGAATGCTAGTTTACCCAAGGGTGTGTGCTTACTTTGTTGCTCTCCTTTTTACATTCAAAAATCTTCACTTGAACCCTTTCAAATTAAAGTCTGTGCCATTGGATAATAGTTATGGAATAATAACTAGTTTTCATTGGTTTCTATAAAGTCTGAGACAGGAGATTGGAAAAGCGAATGAGACTCTGCCTTAACCTTCAGAACACAGGTATGGGAGGCCGTTCTGGGCAATGGTTAAGAGCACAGGTTCTCACATCAGATGCTGAGGGTGTGAACTCGCACTCTGCCAGTTTTCAGTTATTTAATATTAGATAAATTAACCTCATCATTCCTGGTATTTATATGTGAAATGAAGATAATCGATAGATTTATAGCATTAGTTTGAAGATTAAATGATATTATACATGTAAATATTGTTCAGTTTAATGTCTAGTACAAGAGAAAGTAATACATAAGTTTTAGCCATTATTTTTAGCCCTGGCTCTCAAGACATAACCAGCTTAGGCTATGAGGATGTCAGTCATGGTGAGTAGCAGAAGTTTCTCAGGGATTTACAAACTTACAAAATTCATAAGAGATAGGACTGTGGTTTAATTTTAAAACTAAGTCAAGCGTGTTTAAACTCCAGAAAGGGACATCAAAGTCCCAAATCAGGAATCAGTGGAATAATTTTGTCTCTTTTGGCCTAACATAATTATTTATCTCTTGTCCCTTTTCTTTGCTCTTCTGTCTTCACTCTCTCCCTGGTAATCTCATTTAATACCAACAGTCAAGCCGTCATCTTGAGAGAATTGAGTCTCAAATATCTTTCCTGAACTCCAGATCCATACTTCCAACATCTGAAAAATATTTCTGCCTGGGCGTTCCCCCAGTCTAGGAAACTGTATTTTGCCTTCTTTATCTTAGTGTCTACATCTTCACTTATAAGAAGTGTAAATATATTTGTGTTTAAATGGATATAGTGAAGAGAATATGCAAATATATACATGTGAATGAATGAGTGAATGAATAAAACTTGTCAACAGTTTTTCAATATAGACTAAGATTAGCATATAAAAAGCCTTCAAACTATTTCCCATTCACGAAGTCAAACTAAGTTGAAAAATAACATGCTGACTTCATTCTTCAATTTAGAATAGATGTCCAAAAGTCGGATTTGGTGAAGAACCTGTCCTGTCACCCAAAGTCAGCAAAAAGGCTTAGACAGCAAAATAATGAGATAGAAAGGAGATTGTCAATCTCAGTCCCAGGCAGATCACAGACACACACTTGCATAATCATTGCTCTAAGTCCAAGCAATTTCTAAGGGTAGGAAAAATCTAGATGATCTATATGGAATAAACTTGACTGTACACATCAAGCATCAACCTCCTTTATGGAAAGCATGTGAGTTGTGGGTACAAGTGGTTGGGGATAATGGTGGACCCCACTGACAATGGACCAGGAGCTAAACATATAAATACATCCGCATCCTCTACTCATGGTCTAGACTCTAGTGAAAAAAGATGAGGCAGTAAAAAGCTGGAGAAAGTATGTAAGAAACAGAGCTCCCACTCACTAGTTTTATTTATTTAACAAACAACTCCTGAATGCCCTCCAAGTTTCAGGGACTGTTAGATGCTCTGTCAGATATCCTAATCAAACCACGCAATAGGAGTGGTATTTGGTGTCCACACAAGTCTACTGTACTCTGGGGGGAAGTTGCTGCAACATTTCCAAGTCCTTCTGACTCCTTTTGAATATGCACACAATACACACATACACATGTGTCCGGAACTATGGCATGGTGGGATAAAAGGGGCATGACCTTCCGTTCAGGTGACCAATGTATTGGAGTAGAAGGGACACATCTTCTTTGATCTTTGTCACCAGGAGGCCTTCAGTGTCAGCCTCATGAGGCTTCTACAGGCTGGCCTCCACTGAATAATTGAATAGTAAGCCGGAGACAGATGGAGACTGGAAGCAGATTTTGATTCCTTATCCTGGCCAAGTTTAATATTTCCAAGAACTTGTATCCCCTGAAAAGATACACTGAAGTCCTAATACCTGTACCTCAGAATGTGACCTTATTTGGAGATAAGGTTTTTACAGAGGTAAACAAGTTAAAACAAAGTCTTTAGGTTGGCCTCTAACCTTATATGGCAGCTGTTCTTATAAAAAAAGGAAGTTGGGGACACAGACACGTGTTCAGGGAGAATGCCATGTGAGGATGAAGGCTGAGATCAGGGTGAGGCTTGTTCATAACAAAGAACACCAAAGATTGCCAGCAAACCACCCAAAGTAAGGGGTAGGCATGGGACTGGTTCCCCACACAGCTCTCAGAAGGAACCAACCCTACTGACACCTTGGCCTCAGACTTCCAGCCTCCAGAACTATGACAGAACAAATTTCTGTTGTTTAAGACTGTCACTAAGCTTTTGGTATGTACTTTATTATGGCAGCCCTAGCAAGCTGATACACAAGGCTAATACTTCCAACTGTTCTGGAAACCAAATTGTATCCAGGTTCATATGCTACCTCATAGGAGATGTGAATGCTTATCAAAATCTTTTCAAATTTATGTTAATAGCATTGAAAGGGAAAAGAAAAAAGAGCAAATATTTTCTCTTCAGAATGATTTTCCCAAAATAATGACAATGTGCTCTTTGAAAAGCTCCTCTCTTTGGAAAAGGCATCCTATATCCTAATCACTTGTTTCCAGCTGAGACAAAGAACTGCTCTTTTATTTTAACAGTAGATAACCACATTTCAACAATCAAGCCAAAACAGCAGTAATTAACATAAATTGTCTTATGAGTTGCTTGTACACTACCTCATTTTGTTTCATGAGCAGGGCCATGAGATAAATTAATTAAAAAACAGAACAGACCAAAGATGGGCAAGTTTGGGTGCATTAATACTTACTATGAAATTATGATTACGACAGCTTAGATAAAGTGAAAACTATTTAAACAAGGCTTCATTTTTTCCTTGTTCTAGGCTAATAAATATCACCATTCAATTCTGCAACATCAAACCAGAGCTCACGGAGGCATTGTGACTTACAAGTGAAGAGAATGGATTCTAACCTGGGTTTAGCAGGTATAGCTATGTAGTTTGCAGGGCAGGTGCAAAATGAAAATGCAGAGGTCATTGGTAAAAAGCAGGAAAAGAGTCATTGAAGGTACTAAAATAATATAAGGTTTCCTTCCTTCTTCATCATGGGGTTTTAAATTCTATTTAATGCTGTTTAATGTGGTTCTAAGTAAATTAAAATTAAAAGTTTTAATTGGCTGGGTGCAGTGGCTCACACCTGTAATCCTAGCACTTTGGGAGCTCAGGAGTTCGAGATCAGCCTGGGCAACACGGTGAAACCCCGTCTCTACTAAAAATACAAAAAAATTAGCCAGGCGTTGCGGCGTGCGCCTGTAGTCCCAGCAACTGGGGAGGCTGAGGCAGGAGAACTGCTTGAACCTGGGAGGCGGAGGTTGCAGTGAGCCAAGATCGTGCCACTGCACTAGAGTCTGGGTAACAGAACAAGACTCCATCTCAAAAAAAAAAAAAAAAACAATTAATTATGAGTGAATGTTACCATTTAGCTTTATATTGTGCGATGAGTTTTAAATGCCAATGTAAGAGTATTTGATGTGTAAGCAGAATCACTGAAATCAAACACTATATATTTCATAGTTTTTACATGCATATTTATTTTGTTCTTATCAGAACAGTGGAAACACTGCACAGAACAAACTTGAATGTGTTTATTTCAATTCTCGATGCACACACATTCTACAAACTCTCCCTACCTTTGGGGTTACTGATGGCTAAGGAAAGATTGAAAGGAAAAAGAACTATGGGTTGCCCTATCTTTCCCTTTCCTTCTATGTCAGCACATTCAGCATGTAAGTGGCTGACTACTGCAAGGGCATAACACACATAAGAAAGGACACAATAGGGCTCCTTGGTGGTTTGAGTTTCTTGGAACACCATAGTCTTCTCTTTGTGTTCTAAGCAAGTTCTCCTTGGAATGGAAAGTGTAACCTCTCTTGGGGTTGTCAGGAGCCCCCACCACCCCTCCCAATCACTCAGAATGAACATAACAGGCTTACCTTGCAATCACTTGGAGTCTCCTTGAACTCCATGCATTGTGGTATACCAGAATTCTGTGCTCAGAGCCATCACATGCTCTGTGCACATGAAGCGGCAAGAAACAGCACGAGCTTCATCATTGCATTGTACTTCTGTTACAAATCACAAGTTCAAAGATAATTAAGAATATCTAACAGTGACAGCAGACCATTAAACCAAGCATGGGGCCCTGTGTAATTGCATAGTTTGCACAACCACAAACACAGCCCTGGGTTCTCGCCTGGATTCTCCCAGTAACTTACTATATCCTGAGCAATCCACTAATCTCTATGGGAGTCATTTTCCATGCCTGTGAAATAAGAAGGAACAAACTCTCATACTACTCAAAAATTCTAGGGATCTGCATTTTTCATGGCATCTCTTTCTCATCTTTCCTTATCCATTTTTACAGCAATCTCACCCACTCCTACTCACAAGAATACAAATTCTATAAAGGCAGGGACTCACTCGCTCACCACTTTATCCACAATGAGTAGAACCAGGCTTAGAATATAGTAGGTACTCTTTTAAATTTATAATGGATGGAGGAATAATAAACAACACTGTACTACCTAATCTTCCCCACTGTCTTTATTCATATAATAAAACCTAGGACCAAGTACTTTAAAAGCATAGTACATGGAAACCAAAAACCAACTCTAGCCTAATGATGTAGTTTTGATGACCTATGCAATTAATACAAATATAGGGCCAACATTTTAAATTTGGGGAATTTCACATTAGATACAACATTCCAGTTATTTTTTTAAACCCTAAAGACATGGTGCTACTCATCTGAAGTAGAGCTGGGCGCACTCTCAAGTTTGTCGTAGCCTTATTAGGCCTGCTTCTCTCATGAATGTCACCTGGGATCCCCTCTAAATCCTTGATTTAATGATCCCTGTTTTAGATCATCTGGAGAGAAATAAAGGACATGATATTGATGATTTCAAGTCATCCACAGTGACATGGCTTATTGGCATTTTTTGTCTACCCTCTCAGGGCCAGCATTCTAACAAGTAAAGCATCACAAGCCTGGGCCTGTCCATGGTATGGGTAAGGATGTGTTTCTCACACCAAATCCTTTTTTGTAGACCCTTGACAGTGTCTCTTTGTAGCCTCAAATTGTCTAATTTAATAGAAAGCCTCTGATACATAAATAATTCATAACAAGGTCCTAATAAATCAATGAGCTAATCCTTCTCCAAAGCAATTTCATTTTAAAGAAGCTCTAGCCAGAGAATTGCAATGCTCTACCCATTCATTTAATTTCAGTTGCTGTGATACCTGAGTTCCGGACATAGTTTGGATGAGAAAAGTGAGTTGAAGCACAATTCGAATCATATCAACAACTTAATATCTATTTTTCTGATTTTTGAAGTTTACCCTATATATAGAACAGCTCTAAAGTAAGGTCTGTGACTTTCATAAAGTAGATAATATTATATTTCTAAGTACTTGTGGTTAGGTATAAGTTCATACTAATCAGATATGTATAATTCATAAACACTTGCGGTGAAATTTATTACCAGGTACTATTATATTGGAATATGTCTATCACAGTATATATATATGAATTAAAATTTTTCATATATATGTGTTTATGTGTGTATACACACATGCACACACACATCTATATATATAGAGAGAAAAGAGATCATATTTATGACAAGGTATTAATATTTTATAATATATATTCAATAAACACATATCAGAATCAGAAAGATTATTGTAAATTTAAAAATGATTTCATTTGATAGTGAAAGTCTATATATTCTTATAGCTCAAGACCCTGCACTGTTTTCTAATAAGATATTTAAAACCAAACCAAATGCTCAGAACATTTTTTCCAGCCAGAAAATCAAGTTGTTTCACTTGTTTTAGTCCAAAGAACATGCTTTAACAAGGCCTTTGTCTTGAGGATTTTACCATTGCCCTTGAAACTCACTTTAAAATTCAGTCTTTTGAAAACTGCACAAGTAAAAAAGGAAATTTTCTTTCCCTATGAAATTTAATTTACATGTAAAATTAATTTGAAATCTAACATGAAGTCAGATTTTTACAAGCATTATTCCAAAACTCATGCCAAGAAACAGGCACTTGTACAATTTTATGCCTCGCACTTAATTTCTTCTTAAGTAAAGCAACTGAAAAAATTCATTCATTTTTTCTTGACCATTAGCTTGAAAGTTTTCATTTAATGAGACCATCAATTGAAG
Organism: Piliocolobus tephrosceles; assembly: GCF_002776525.5. Lineage (NCBI taxonomy): Eukaryota > Metazoa > Chordata > Mammalia > Primates > Cercopithecidae > Piliocolobus > Piliocolobus tephrosceles. Next base: position 41,609,381 of record NC_045438.1, read on the forward strand.
CTATTTTATGTATTCTATGGTTGCCTCTGAGGTTAACTCTCTATTACCAGTTTTAACCATGCTATAGTCCAGACAAAAGTTTTATTTGCTGATTTGTTTGAATAGTTACAGTATTCTATACCCTGGGCATTATAATTACTCTAACTTTCCTCCAAAATCTTGTGATCTTTTGACCCCAGGACCAGTAAGGGTGCATGTTCAGAGACACCATTCAGGCTCTGCTTGCTGTTTGGAGTGGAGTTTGGAGAAGGGTGGGATTGCTTTTGCCTTTCATGCCTTCTCCCATCCAATTTGCCATGATGAGAGCATGCTACTACTTAAGTAGCCAGGGCCCTGAAAACGCCTACTACTGCATATTAGATACATACATCCTGGGTTTAAAACTGTAAACAATAAAAGACCTGGGCTTTTTTTTCCTGTGGGTTTGTTTTTTTTTTTTCCTACTTTACTGATTTTTCCACTTGTGTTTCTCACTCTTTCCTTTTTTTGACTTTTTAGTGTCTTTGTGTGTTTTCTTAACTTTTGAATTGTATGTTTATTGCTTTTATTTTCTTTCTTTTAAAAATGCTAACATGGTTTCTATAAGCTTTTTTTCTAGAAATTGTATAATTTTGATTTGTATATTTCTTTTGATGTAAGATTTATTTTTAAAAGGATTCTTGTCTCCAATCAGGTAGATTTTACTTTTTGTCATTGGTTTCTAGTTACACTGCACATTTATATTGGCAGACGTCACTTGCATAATTTATTTTTGATTTATTATTCTTTAATGATTGGGCAAGAGATCCTTTCTGTATTGTGAATTATTTTTAAATATGTCTCAAACTACTTTTCCTCATTTTCTTGCTAACTCTTTCGGCTCTACCAGACAGGGGGCAAGAGGGGCACAGTAGTATACAGAACACAGACGTGGACCCCAGTCAGACCTGAGTGTGAGTCTCTGCTGGGCTTCTTGGCTGTGTGACTGGGGCAAAGCGATCTTTTAGTTTTGGTTTCCTCAACTGGAAAAATGCTAAGATAATGTACGCAAAGGGTTTGAAGAGGTACCGCGAAAATGGTTGTTATTCATCATCATCATCATCATTATGATTATTACTCTTGTCTACTTTACTACCAATAAATTACTTATATAAAAATTGCTTTTATGAAATTCCTGGAGAAATAGGAAACTATTTAATGTTAATAGGGAATACAAGCTAGTTAATGTGAATAGGGAATACAAACACACATGTATATAGAGAGATATATGCATGCTATATGCAATTTTATTAATCTTTTTGTTAATCCTATGATGTAAGTAAAGTGGGAAATATGCCACCCATTATATAAAGAGACCATGATTAGATCATCTGTGGAACCACCTTCAATGACAAAGGAACTACTAATTCCAGGGGTTTGACCCAGGCCTTCTAACTAAAACTATATTCTACATAGTCACACATTCCTACTTGATTTAATTTATGTTGCTCAAATGATTTCTGAGTATGCATCAGGTAACTGTGATGTAGTTGTAAAAGCAGGCCATTATCCGTAGTCGTCATGGTACACGTTCACATTTCCAAGGACAAGAATATAGGTTAAGAAATAGCCCAGTCTAATTGGACCTACATTCATGCTCTTAATGTGTAAGGAAAACATGGAATAAGAGAACATGACTAGTGAAGAACAAGTTTAAGACACTTTTTGTTTGGTTATGTTTTTGACACCAGCAATCTGAAATTCTGAAAAAATCCCATTTGCAACAATGAGACATCTTAGCTGCTTTCCTCAGGAAGTCCAGAGAGTTGTGGAATTTGTTCAAAGCTGGAAGACTTTTGAGACGGAGGTCAAGAAAAGCAAAAGATGCTCCAAAGAGTGCTGTCTAGGCAAGCCATTTCAAAATATTAAATGGGTTATTGTCTCTCACAACAACACTACTGGGAGCTATATAATTCTATTATATATATAGATGCCTCATATAATCGATATCTCCCAGGAGTTCTGAAGTGCTTCATAACTGACTGGTTCCCCATCCCCCACCTCTGGAGAATGACAGAAAAGCTAGTGATCCTGACCTTGCATCTAAATTGCTTGCATGGGCATCTTTAATGTACCTACAGCAGACGTGGACACGGGTGCTAATGCTGCACAGTGCCCCTTCGGTTCTTCTTCAGTCCAGGTGATAGATTATAGAGATAGCAGTTTGACTTTGGATTATAAAGAACATCATTGGGAGGCAGAGGAAGATGGAATGCCTGAGCTCAGGAGTTGGAGACCAGGCTGGCCAACATGGCAAAACCCTGTCTCTACTAAAAATACAAAAAAAAAATTAGCCAGTCACGGTGACGCATGCCTGTAGTCCCAACTACTTGGGAGGCTGAGACAGAATTGCTTGAACCTGAGAGGCGGAGGTTGCAGTGAGCTGAGATCATGCCACTGCACTCCAGCCTCGGCGACAGAAAGAGACTCTGTCTCTAAATAAATAAATAAATACACCATCCCCATAACATTGTAAAATGTTAGTTTACCAAACAAAGTATCCATTTCACATTTGATTTATGGGTATATTTTAGAAAACGATACTTTCATAAACAGGCCTCTGTTTGGTGAGGAAAAAAAAACAAATTAAAACCTAAGAGGAAGAGTGTGCACTGGGGTGGGAGATGTTTACAAGGGAGTGTGCTCACCTTTCACAATGATTTATTTAACAAACATGTATTGAGCCTCTATTGAATGCTCAAAGATAATAGAAAAGTGCTTTCCGTACAAAGAAGACTCCCATTCAAAGTAGGATTGAGATGGACAAGTGGTTCCAGATCTTCAGACATATGGCCTCCTTTCAGGGCCTTCTCTTTGAGTCATCAGTTTTGTTCCATTGCTAGAGAACTTCCCTTTGACATACAAGCGTTCAGCTAAAGCTGTGCTCAGGAACACTATGCAACCAGGACATTTGTGTCCTGTGAGACCTGTGAGAGGTACCCCAAGGTTTCTGGTCCCTTGGCCACTAAAATACACTTCCTGTCTTCTGTAAAAGTGTAATGGTTTTTGCCCCTAAGAGTGGTAAAAATGCTGACAGGATTTATTTCATTTTTCATCCATTTCCTGGGATGGTTGGACTGAGAGAAAAATATAGACCAGTAAATTTTCATTATATATGTGAACAGTTGATCTGAGTATGAAATAGTACTCATTGATATGGTTGAAATATCCACAGAAATCCACAGATGTGCCTTGCAAAACCATGTATCAGGGCCCTTTGATGATATATATGTAGGAAAAGATGGTAAAAGCATAAAAATTCTCACAATCCAACTGAGAACCTAGAAAAGAAAATGTGTAAACTATATATATTGAAAAACATAAACATAAAGCTGTAGTCAATGTAGTTTTATATCAATTCATTTGTACTCAATGTTATTTAAGCTATTGTTATCTATTAAAAATTCATTTACAATAAAATTATTGGATTCCACTTTTAGTCATGATGGAATAACTGATATCAGATTTGCTTTCTTACTGTAAACAACTAGAAAACAGGGCAGAGTATAGAAAAGGACTGTTACCAGATCTTAGAAATGGCAGTACAGGATTATGATCCCTGAGAGAAAATAAACAAATGAAGTGACCCCTGTAATTGTCTCACCTTCCTTCCTTCCAGGCCACGATACAGGGAGAAGGAGCATAGCACTCTCACCAGGCTGAGTTTGGAGTTCAGGGAAGATGGAGAGATTGGAATGTGTGATGTAGGTTGCTAGACAAGCAAGCTATGCAGATGAAAACATCCCACAAATCTGCATGGAATCCTCTGTAGTCTTTGCTGAATAACATGAGCATACTGTGAGAATCCACAAGGTTAGGCAGTAAAAAACAACTTCTGAAGAAAAACAACAAAAAGCAGGGAGCTATGTGCAGAATAATTCCCAGAGCTCACACAGGACTGAGACATCTTTGAGATTCATCCAGCTAGTGTGGAGTATACTCTTGAAACACCCAGAATATTCAGGAGAGACTGAAGACACTCCAGTCTCTTAATAATAAAGCTAAACTGCTTCTAGAATAAAGGCTGGCCTAAACCCATCCTAACAAATTTTAAAACAAGCTTTAAAAATATGGAGCTCACATATAAATCACTTAATGCCGAAAGAAACTTTAATACTACTTAAAGAAAAATAAAACCCCAAAGAGACATATTATATATATATATACATATTTTAAGTAATACATGCTAGTATAATACATAAATATAATACATTATGTTAATATATATTATATTATTCAGTAATATAATATATGCTAATATAGTATATAAATATATATTTTGTTTTATATATTTATATATATTCTCTCTCTGTCATTTTATATCTAAATAGAAAGAGAGAGAGATACTTGCAGCAATGTGATGTCACAATGTCCAGCTTCCATTAAAAATCACTGGACATGTGGAGAAGCATGAAAAATGTGACCCATAACCATAAGAAAAATCAGTCAATAGGCACAGATGCAGAAATAATAGAGAGAGAGCATCAACAAGGAGTTTAGGAAATCTATTATAAATATGATCAAAGATTTTTTTAAACATAAGAATGTTATGGAAATTTTAAATGCAAGAACATCTAAGAGAGAAAAAAGATGGAATTGAAAAAGCAATTTGTAACCAGGTTATGAACTATGGAGTCAGGTTTGTGCACCTGCATGCCCACATGGATTATACACTTCAGAGTGGAACTGATAGGCAGAGAGACCTGGGAGCAGTACTGCATTGGTTACCAGAATATAGATACCAGACACCTCAGCACGACCCTCTCAAGACACTTAATCCCACAATGCCTTCCTTTTTCTCTGATAAATAGTTGTAATAATATTACCTAGGTACAGGTTATGCTGGTGACTAATTAAGTTACTACAACCAATGGGTTATAGAAGTGTCAGCTATTATTATGTGTGTATGTGCATGTGTGTATACACACACTGACTTATATGTGACATTATTCTCTGTTTTTCTCTTATAAGTTCTGTGGGAAGTCATCACTGCCTAGAGTAGAGAATGAAATCAAGAAGTATCTAGCATACACTATATATGTGACTTCCTAACATCTGAGTCCAGGAAGTCAGTCTGATAACCATCACAGCTCTCCTCCATCCATCCACCTCTAACTGGAACCATATGGATTTTATAAAATCTCAACTTTGAACTCCCTTTAATGCAGCCACGGGCTCAAGTTTATTTAAGTGTTTGATCTCCTGTTTTCCCTATGTATGAGATGGGAGTATTTTTCTATCAATATTTAAAAGCTGGTACCAAATGACCTTGAATATGGTTAAGTAGTTTTCTCTATCAGTTCATCTCTTATGGTCTGGCTCTAGTGAAGTTTAAGGAAGTGATTTGATTATAGAAGGATGTGGGATTCTACCAACTGCACATTTCTAATCTTAGTGGAGGCATTTACTTATTTCATTAAGTGTTCACTTGGTGTCTCACCTTCTTGGAAGAGTTTTATCATGTGCACTAGCCAGGGTTCAACCAGAGAAGCAGGAGATTTATATGCATGAGAATATAGTAAGGGATTTCACAACCGTGGAAGCTGGTTAAGTTTCAAGTGAGATGCCAATGCAGGAAGTCCAGAGGGCAGATAGTCAGGAAGATTACTGCTATAGACTGAATGTTTGTGTCCCAGAAAAATGTATTTGTTAAAAGTCTAACCCCTAATGTGATGGTATTAGGAGATGGGGACTTCAGGAGGTGATTAGTTCATGAGGGTGGAGCCCTCATGAATGTAATTGCTGTCTTCATAAAAGAAATCCTAGAGAACTCTCTCCCCACTTCCACAGATGTCTCACCAGACACTGAATCTGTTGAATCTGTTGGCACCTTGATCTTGGACTCCCCAGCCCAAGAACTGAGAGAAATAAGTTTCTGTTGTTTATAAGCTTTCCGGTATATGATAGTTTATTGTAGAAGCCCAAATGGCCTAGGGCAGTTACAAAGTAGGGGAGAGCAAAACAAGCTGGAGCTCAAGTGCATGCAGTGGGACAGAAAGGCCCAAGGACTGTTGTAAACTCCTGTCCACTCTTCTTGCTCTGTCACTGGTAGTATGGGCATTCTGCAGAAGCCAGGGCCCTTCCTCAACAGAGGTAAAGACATATACCTGACCCAGAAATCAGAGAAGCAGGAGAAGGCTCCAGGGAGAGGAAAAGCAGCTGCAGACCCACGTGTTGCTTTAAGCCAACAGAGTCAGTCATCTATTGTTGACTATTTGTGTTGAAAGCCAACGTATAAATTGCAGAATCATAAGGCTCCTAGAAATTGCAGAGGTCATTTATTCCGGTCTTCCATCTCCAGAAAGGCTTTGTCCAAATCTTTTCAGACAAAACCCCAGCCATCTCTCTCTTTGTGGAATGTGTCCTCACACAGGCTTTTAACCACCTTTTGCATTATTTGACAATAGGTTGGACTCTGTTTCTATCTCTATCAATTGTAAAATTGAAATAATTTTGAAAATTTGGACTATGTATCTATCATTAACTAACATTTCTGGAAAACTAAAGTGAAAATGGAATTTGTGGATTTGTGAGGAAATAGTTGTAATTATCTACCTGGCATTGACAGTGGCTATTTATTCATTTGGTCAGTGGTCAATTTGACTGGCTACTCCAGAGTTTCATAGCTACCCTAGTTCACGGGCCAAGTGGACTGTGCTGAGACCATAACAAGCACTAAGGTCAAAATAAGCAATTTTGGGATCTCAAGTATGACTGTTTATGCCTGTAATCCCAGTGGGGAGGCTGACGGGGAGGAATGCTTGAGGCCAGGAGTTTGAAACCAGCCTGGACAACATAGTAAGATCTCATCTCTATAAAATAATAAAAAATTAGCTGGTCATCGTGGCTGGCATGTTACTGTAGTCCCAGCTACTGGGAAGGCTGAGCTGGGAGGATGGCTTGAGCCCAGGAGCTCTAGGCTGCAGTGAGCTGTGATAGCACCACTGCACTGTAGCCTGGGTGGCAGAGCGAGATCTCTTGTCAAAAAAAAAAAAAAAAAAAAAAGAGAGGAATACTTTCTGGGAGACTCAGGTGAGCACATATTTATCTTGTTAGTAAATATTACTACTTCTAGTAAGATAATTTCCCCTTGTTTCTAACATAAACCTTCAACTTCAACAATTCCCTTTTCTTTATTCAAGTTGAATCAGTAACAGAGTGTCCAGCACCTTGCTGATTAGGCCTTTGTATGAATGAAGACATTTTAGCCACACAGTTTTTCTTAAGTGATTCTGATTTCTGTAGCCATCCTACTCCTTTATTTTCTAGCCTTTTGGTCATTCCTTCTCTTCATCTCCCCAAATCTTGACAAAATCTCTTCCTATTTCCTAGGCTCTAAAGACACTGTTTGAACTGGGATTAAAGATTTGCAGAGGACATTTGTGCAGCATAATTTTCTTACTATATTTGGTATGGACATCTTCTAAACAATATTCTGGACGTGAAGTTCGCAGCCCTTCACTGTCACCCAGTTCTGCAATTCACTTCATCACTTGGTCTTCATGGAGTCCTTGTGCCATTTTAAAGGTTTTATGTTAATAACTTAAGCTGCACTTACTATATTTTATATCACATAAACAGTCTGTAAGGAGCCCTTGAAAGGAAAATTGATTTTTTTGGTTAATCACAACAAGCAAAAGGACAGTTCACCTTCACCTCCTAGAGGTTGTTATGTTTCATTTGCCAAGCAATCTAGAATAAGAATTATGCAACAGAATTCTACTAGAACACTCTCAACTGTCAATATCATGTTCAGATCATGTCTACCAGTGGCATTACTGAAGGTGAATAGTGAATACTGTCTTTACAGGAATCCTGCATGAGACCGTGATTTACTTTGCTCTCCTATTACCTCTAGACTATTTAGAGCTTCTCAGAAGAAATGTGATGGATATTGTCTTTGTCTGCCCAGGTTGCCATAGTAAAATACCATATGCTGGGTGTTTTAAGTTACAGAAATTTATTTCTTACAGTTCTGGAGTCTGAGAAGGCCCAGTCAAGGGGCTAGACAGTTCTGTTTCTGCTGAGGCTCTCTTCCTGGTGTGTAGCTGGCACCTTCTTTCTGTGTCCTTGCTTGGCAGAAGAGAGCATGATTTGATATCTTGTCCTTTTTCATAAGGGCGCAAGCCCTATTGGAGTAGGACCCCACCTTCATGATCTCTTTTAACCTTTATCGTCTACTCACAGGCTCTATCTCCAAATACAGTCACATTGTGGGTGAGGCCTTCAACAGGTGAATTTGGGGGAACACAAAACTTCAGTCCATAGCATTCTGCCCCTGACCTCTCAAATTTTAAATTCTTCTTCCATGCAAAATATGTTCATTTTGTTCCAACAATTCCAACCCTAAACGTCTAAATTCATCCCACTATCAACTCTAAAGCTTAAAGTTCAAAGTCACCTAAACATCTAAATCAGATATAGATGTGACTCATGGTATAATTCATTCTGAGGCAGAATTCCCCTGCAGCTGTGAACCTGGGAAACCAAATGAGTTATGGCCTTCCAAAACACAATGGTGAGAATAGACATTCCCATTCTCAAAGAGAGAAATTGAAAGAAAGAATGTAGTGATGTCCTCAGAAGATCCAAAACCAAGGAGGGCAAATCTATTAGACCTTAAGGTTTGAGAATGATCCTCTTTGTCCTGATGTCTGTGATAGTTAATACTGAGTATCAACTTGATTGGATTGAAGGATACAAAGTATTGATCCTGGGTGGGTGTGTCTATGAGGGTGTTGCCAAAGGAGATTAACATTTGAGTCAGTGGGCTGGGAAAGGCCGACCCACTCTTAATCTGGTTAGGTATAATCTAATCAGCTGCCAGCATGACTAGACTATAAGCAGCCAGAAAAATGTGAAAAGAGAGACTTGCCTAGCCTCCCAGCCTACATCTTTCTCCCATGTTGGATGCTTCCTGCCCTCGAACATCGGACTCCAAGTTACTCAGTTTTGGAACTTGGACTGGCTCTCCTCGCTCCTCAGCCTGCAGATGGCCTAAGGTGGGACCTTGTGATAGTGTGAATTAATACATAACAAATTCACCATATACATATATATATATTTCCACTAGTTTTGTCCCTCTAGAGAACCCTGACTAATACAATGTCCCAACTTTCAGGCTTCCTGGGATGGTAGTGTCATTCCACAGTTCTGCAGAGCCACTCTGTCCCTCCAGCTATCTGGAAGGGACCTCCCCCTACAACTGTCTGAGAGGGCCAAACCCCTGAGGCTCTCTGTGAGGGCCACATAGCTCTATGCTAGATCCCCTTTCTCTGAAACCAAGGAGAAAACAGTCTTACCCCCTGGGCCTGTGGCAGGAGTGGCAGGCATGCCTATCTCTGAATTCACTTCCAGGCCATTCTTCCCTTTTCTTGAAGAACAGTGCATCTTCACAGCCAAATACCTCTATGGTCCTGCCCTGTAGAATCTAAGAAGCCTGCCAGCCTTCCTTTATTTTGTCCCATCTCCATCCCCTTTTGTTCAAAGTGGCAGAGTTTCTGCTCATATACACCATAAACTCTTTATCAAGTGATAGTTCAGCCACATCTTTGGTGTTCTCTTTAGAGCATGCTTTATCTTTTTTTGCAATATGGATAGACTGAGGATTTTCTCAATATTTAACTTCCAATATTTTTTGGGATTTTTGTGAGTTGGTTGGTTTGGGGTTTTATTGTTTGCTTAATAATTCCTTCTTCAATTTATCTGTCTCTTCTTGTATTTACTATAAGCAGTCAGGTGGTACCAAGCCACTCCTTCAACATTTTGCTTAGAAATCTCTTCAGTTATGTAACCAAATTCCTTGCCCCCAAGTTTTACCTTCTGCAACAAGTAAGGAGGCATAGTTCAGGCAAGTTTGTTACTTTATAACAAGGATAACCTTTCCTTGAGTTTCCTATAACATGCTCCACATTCCTATCTGAAACCTCACAAGAGTGGCCTCTAATGTACATATTTCTACCAACATTCTGTTCATGATTATATCCCAGCCCAAGGAAGTTGGGTGGGATGAGTTTTCCCCTTACTCCTGGGAATGTCAGCCTTTTGTCCTGTACAGGCCCACAACTAACTGAATGAGACCCACTCACAATATGGAGGACAATAAGCTTCACTCAGTCCACTGATTCAAATGTTGGTTTCATCCACAAACACCTTCACAGACACATCCAATATAATGCCTGAATAAATATCAGGGTACCCCATGGCCATGGCAAGTTGGCATATAAAATTCACCATCATAGGTACCTTCTATTTTAGTTCCAAAATTTGTCTGGATTTATTGAAAGGATATGCTTTTTATTGTCTGTTTAATTGATTCAACCAACAAAAATTCATCAGTTACTATTATGTGCAGAGCTATACACTGTCCTATATTCTGTACAAAATTCTGACTGCTCAGAGAAAGACTTTTTTCATTTACCACTTAAGCAGAGGAGGGAATAATTACTTTCTTTTCCTTGAAGAGATAAAAGATATTTGGGAAAATGCTGGTTAGTGGAATACCTGTTCTCAGTATGGTTTTCCAACACTTTAGACTTACAAATAAGTGACCTGTTGCAGATATTGATGTTGGCAATATCAGCAGGTCTGAGACCCAGACCAAAATAACTATATTGGAAACCTACAGTGAAAATCATATATAAAAAGAAAAAATAATCACTTACTTGCAACTGTAGACATGTGCTGATGAGAAGGGAGTGAGAACTGAAATCATTGGTCATTCCAAATGGTCTGAGGGCCCGGTCTCAACCCTAACCCTGCCAGAGAAGGGCAGGTTTCTAGGGACTGTTTGATTTGTGGCCTGTGACTCAGCAGGACTTCAGCAGTACTTGTGTCTTGTAAGAGAATGATTTGCTGTAAGCCTCATTTAAAGGGTCACTAGAAAGCTATGATTTTTTGACCTCTGCCTGTTTTTGCTCAATGCATGTAGAAACAAACAACAAAACGTTTTGATCAAACTAGCTCTCTTCAAAAAAAAAAGATAAGATAGTAGTGGCAGTACAGGTAACAAAGTCACTTCTTGATGATATCTAGATGTGGACAAAAGAAAACAACAATAAAGAGCCCTAGTATCTCATGATGGTGAGATCATTGTGGCAACACACTGACTCTTCAGGGAATGTGCCTGTGTCTAAGATACTTTCTCAGTGTATATTTAGGATCCCATTCTGCAGTACAAGCACTAAGCTATTCCCCATTTTAGTGATATCTATAACAGATAATAAAAATCACTGGATATTTACAAAAACCTTATCTATGGAAAGAAAAGAACAAAGTTTCCAACAAATACATCAGAGTTTTGTGAAAGAAAATCAATTCAGCCAGATGCAGTGGCTCGTGCCTGTAATCCAACACTTTGGGAGGCTGAGGCAGGAGGATCACTTGAGCCCAGGAGTTCAAGACCAGCCTGGGCAAAGCAAGACCCTGTCTCTACAAAATATAAAAAAAATAGCCAGACATGTTTGTACATGCCTTATTCCCAGCCTCTGACTCAGTGGTGCATCAGCAGTGATGCCTTCTATTCAGAGACTGAGGCAGGGGATTCACTTAAGGCTGAGAGGTTGAGGCTTCAGTGAGCCATGATCATGCCATTGCACTTCAGCCTGGGCAACAGAGTTCTTTTCCTTCTTCAAAAAAAAGCAAAGAAAGAGGGAGAGAGAGAGGGAGAGAGAGAGAGAGAAGAGAGAGAGAGAGAGAAAGAAAGAGAAAGAAAGAAAGAAAGAAAGAAAGAAAGAAAGAAAGAAAGAAAGAGAGAGAGGAGGGAGGGAGGGAGGAAGGAAGGAAAGAAGGAAGGAAGGAAGGAAATAAATTCATAGGTAAAGGGGAACTCAGTAAATAGAATCTCAACATCTAAAAGTCCTTCAAAAGGGCTTATTCAAAACTCTGTCATGGAAATTGCCTTCCAATGTAACTATCCTTACAGTCTCTGGTGACTAGAGAAAAAGGTTGATTTATCAATAACAGAGAAATGTCTTGTGTAAGGATAAATGGACACTTAAATGGATGAAATATTTTACACAATGGAAGTTCAGTATTCTAACTAATTTCATGTAATAATTAAATGTCATGGAGGAGTCAGGAGGGCAATGTACAAGTTTAAAGATGGAATTAAACTCTTTGGAGTAGTGAAAACACCACATTAATGATGAGTACAGGAGATTTAACTTGGTCTAATGAATGGAGAAAAATTGCAGATAAATTTCTTTGTAGGTAAGCACAAAGTACTGCAATTATAGATACAAACATATGGACACAGAGCTATAATTTATAACCCAGAGAATGGTTTTGGAAAGTTACGAAGGGTATTGTGAAGACGTGATGCTTAAAGTTATTTTAGCAATAGATAATGAATAAATAAGTGAAGACCCTAAAGACATTGGCCAGTTGAGGCACTGTTTATAAAGCCCAGAAAAAAATACTGAATATCATCAAAGCCCTCAAACCCCAAGCACACCTTTTAACATTTATTGCATTACCATGGGTTCAATATTAATACAGAATGGGAACTTACATTAATATGTCATATGGAAAGATAAGTAATCAGACCAAGCCTGTCATTAAAAGCGTCTAAAATTTCCTGAAAGTGTATTTTAAGATATTTCTAAAAGCACTGAAAAGCTAGCAAGATAGCATTAATAAACCAACACAGAAACCCAAAGAGCCAAACAGAACACCAAGACCACTTTTTCCCTAAGGATTTCAAGCTAAGAATTTAAAGTTTTAGAGAGAGACAATATAAGAAAAAAGTAATCAGCTAACTTGATGCTAGACCAGATTGCCTAGGTTTAAATATTAACTTACCACTTGGCTTTGGACCAGTGATTTAACCTCTTTATACCCTAAGTTTTTCAATTATAGAATGGGTTAATGATAGTGTCTCTTAGGGTTGACATGAAGATTAAATAAATGAAAGCACACAGAGCAGTAACTAACAAATAGGGAGCTATACATAAGTGCAAACAAATTTTAAAGTATTTAAGAAAAAATAAAATATGGGAAAGAGGGAAATGTGATTGGGGAAGGCAGACGGAGCTTTCTGAGTGCTTGTAATGTTGTTCTTGACCATATTGGAGATTATGCAGAGGTTCACTTTAGTATTATTGTTGAATGATATAGCTCTATGTTATTCATTTTTCTGTAGATGGTTGTATCGTTGTTTGTTTGTTTGCTTGTTTGTTTTGAGATGGAGTCTCACTGGAATGCAGTGGCGCAATCTCCTCTCACTGCAAGTTCTGCTTGCCAGGTTCACGCCATTCTCCTGACTCAGCCTCCGGAGTAGCTGGAATTACAGGCGCCCGCCACCACGCCCGGCTAATTTTTTGTATTTTTAGTGGAGACGGGGTTTCACCGTGTTAGCCAGGATGGTCTCGATCTCCTGACCTCATGATCCACCCGCCTCGGCCTCCCAGAGTGCTGAGATTACAGGCGCAAGCCACCGCGCCCGGCCGGTTGTCTCTTATTTTTAAAAGGGAGTAAACCCTGTGGGAGAGATTCTCAAATATTTTGTCCTCAGGTCCCTTTAAAGTCTTCAAAACTGCTGATCATTACAAACAACTTCTGTTTACAAGTTATATTTATCAATGTTATGATTTTAAAAATGAAAACTAAGAAGTTTTAAATACTTAGTTATTAACGAATTTTAAAATCACAACAAAAACTACATGGTAACATAAATTACGTATTTTTTTAAAATGCTGTATTTTTGGAAATCGAAAACAATTAATGAGAAAAGTGGCATTTAAAAAGATTTTTGCAAATTGCTTTAATATCTGGCTTAATAAAATCCAACTAAATTCTCATACCTTCTACTCTCAGTTTGTTGACATTTATTGCTTTGGTTAAAGTACATGAAGAAAATCCAGCCTTATACAGACATGCCTTTGGAAACAAGGAGAACATTTAAATTGGCTTTTTATACAATATCAAAAGTAGAGAAGTGGTAATTTCTTAAATGTTGCTTGCAATGTAGAATCAAATTATATCAATAAAATTTTATATATCTATGCTTCTAACTTTCACTTTGAATGTATCTTTTATTTATTCATAAACTCCTATTTGTTCCCTGAGTTAGGCAGATCTCCCAAATGTCAACACACTTTACTAGGCAATATCATAAATGGCATTTATTAATATCACCACCAATCTCATCGGAAACTTTTTAAGTACTAGGAAACTGTCATATTAAGAATGGAAGATTACATTTTCCAAAGTTTCAATTTTCTCTTGAAAGCTTTAATTTTATCATTAGCAACGAAGAATGATGGTTGTTTTCTTGAACTGACAGTCTGATGTCATTAATTTGCAAGAAAATGTCTGCCCTTTACCCAAACATGAATAACTTGTATCTCATCTGTTAGTAATTCTTTAAAACAAAACAAAACCCTGATATTCTTGGGAAAACTGTCTAATTCAGCTTGCAACTGAAACAATCTCACATTGCTTCCAATAGCCATCATACTTTGGTGTGCAACAGAAAAGGCCTATGTATATTTCCCAGTTTGTCATAAGGAAAACCTAAAAAGATATGTATTCAAGTATCAAAATTTCAAATGGTAACATGTTTACTGTTTCAACAAGGACATTCTTAAGTGAAATTGGCTTACACTTTTTTTCTTTTTACTGCAAATGTGTGGTTTGGGTAATAAGAAAGACAACTTGGCCTTTCATCCACTGGTCTTTAGTTCCATTAAGAGATAAGACACACGCTTGAAATGTCCAGGCCAACATGAAAAGTCTTATCTTCATGTTTTTGAGGGACATGCAAACACCAGGAGATCACTAAATTCTATCATGACATTATGCCACCTAACTACTCCTGTGCATCTTTCTGATCAAACACATTGATAAACATTCATCTTGAAAGGTATGTTTTTTGCCTATATCAAAGCAAGAAAACATTGGTCCAATTTAAACTTAGAAATAATACCTCTCCTACAATATTTTAGGCATTAATTTAGGCAATTCTGTCTACATATCTGAACTGTCTTGGATCAAAAATGCCATTAATTTATTTATTCCAGTTTTCTGAATACTTCATTAGATCACCAAAAACATGCTATGAAAAAGCAAAAGTTCAAATAACAAAAATCTAGCATGAGGGATCTTCAAAAAATCCATGGAGAATGTATATTGTAAAAAAAAAAAATGCATGGATTTCAAATTTTTGCACCAAAATAAACTTGTAGTAATTTGTTAGAGTGTGCTAAAAGAATCTAGTTGGAAGCACTGATAAAGAAAAGTTCGAAAAGAACCTCTATCAGAACAACACGAATTCTGCTAAAATTGAAGTAAACACAAACATCAAATTCATGATGAAACTGGGTGACAGAATGGTAAAATAACTGATTGTTTGCAAAAAGTTCTGGGGAAAATGCCCCAAAGAAACCAGCAGTTTACAAATGTGTAACTTATTTTAAGAAGGGACAAGGTGACATTGAAGATGAAGCCCACAGTGGCAGACCATCCACACTAATTTACAAGAAAAAAATTAACCTTTTTCATGCCCTAATTGAATAGGATCAACAATAACTGCAGAAACCATAGCCAACACCATGGACATCTCAATTTTTTCAGCTTTCACAATTCTGACAGAAAAATTAAAGTTGAACAAGCTTTCCACTTCATGGGTGCTAAGACTGTTGCAAACAGATCAGCTGCAGACAAGAGCATACATTTAAATAGAAATTTCAAACAAGTGGAATCAAGATTCTAAAGCATGTCTTCAAAGAATTGTAACAGGATATGAGACCTGCCTTTACCAGTATGATCCTGAAGACAAAGCACAATCAAAGTAGTGGCTACTAAGAGATGGAAGTGGTCTAGTCACAGCAAAAATGGAGGGTCAAGAGCAAAGGTCATGGCAATGGTTTTTTGGGGATGCGAAAGACATTTTGCTTGTTGACTTTCTGGAGGGTCAAAGAATGATAACATCTGCTTATCATGACAGTGCTTTGAGAAAGTTATCCAAAGCTTTAGCAGAAATATGCCCAGAAAATCTTCACTGGAGTGTCCTTCTCTACCGTAACAATGTTATTATGCTATTACTCATTTTTCTCATCAAACTAGGAACATTTTGCAAGAGTTTTTATAGTAAATC
Organism: Piliocolobus tephrosceles; assembly: GCF_002776525.5. NCBI lineage: Eukaryota > Metazoa > Chordata > Mammalia > Primates > Cercopithecidae > Piliocolobus > Piliocolobus tephrosceles. The sequence goes on from NC_045438.1 coordinate 41,625,495, forward strand.
ATCGGGCATCCATCTTGCAGTCCTGATTTGGCTCCTTCTGCCCTCTTTTGGTTTCCTAAGCTAATAAAATTTTAAAGGGCATTCATTTTTCTTCAGTTAATAATGTAAAAAAGACTGCATTGACACGAGTAAATTCCCAGGACCCTCAGTTCTGTAGGGGATGGACTAAATGGCTGGTATCATTGTTTACAAAAGTGTTTTGAATCTGATGGAGCTAATAAAGTTTATAAGGTTGTGTTTTTATGAGAAATAAAGTTTATGTTTTTTATTTTTTTAATTTCATTTTCCATGAAATTTTTGAAGTCCCCTCACATACTTCTTAATTCAGAGATTTGAGTTCAACAAATTTAATCTACAAAGAGTTTGAAACCACACACACACACATGCACACAAACACACTTCTGACAGGTCTTTGTGAAAATGAAAGCAAAGGCTTTACCCTCAGGAGGATTAGATAACATGTGAATGAGTATGAGGCCAAACATAAAACCTGGAGCATCTATTGGCAGTGATGAGGATGTGAGACATCAGCAGGTGCTGATGTCAGGGTAGGAGGAAGAGAAGCAGAGGTGGGCTTACTTGATGATAGCATTGTTATCCTACTCTATTCAAGTGGTATAGAGTGCACTTTATATAAAGTTCACTGTGGGAAGAAAAAATCCAGAAAAAATATTTTTAACCAGTTGCTACAGTTAGTTGCAGTGTAAAACCAGAAATAAACCAAAGAATCTTAAGTAAGATCATAAGCTTTGGTGACTGTATCAGTTTTCTATTACTTTATGACAAATGACACTTACAGGCTTAAAACAACACCCATCCATGTATTAGTTCACAGTTTGGTAAGTCACAGGTCCCAGCACCGTGTAACCAGATTATCTGCTCAGGGTCTGATGAGACTGAAATCAAGTTGTCAGCCAGGCTGCATTTCTTTCTGGAAGCTCTGAAGAAGAATCTGCTTCCACACTCACGCAGGTTGCTGGCCAAATGCAGTCCCCTGCAGTTGTAAGATGGAGGTCCCTATTGCCCTGCAGGATGTCAACCAGAGCCACTCAGATCTTAGAGGCCACCCACATTCCTTGCCACGTGACCAGTAGTGAAGAAAACTATCTGTGCAGAGAGGGTTGCATGGAATTTCATCTCTTGGACAAGGTTTATGTTCATGTTTTATCTCATTTAATCACATTTAGACATGATTAAAGAGTGGTTTTGTTTTTGTTTTGGTGCATCATGCTCGCAAAGTGGCCTCGTTTGATGTTGATGTCCCATGAAATCATTTGTGTTCAACGACAGCACATCAAAGCCTAGCTGATAGCACCAGGCTGGCCCCTTGATGTCTGCAGCATAAGGGGCCATTGGACTACCAGAGTGGTGCTAAAGTGCTGAATTTGGAGGAGTCTCATTCCGTGACACTTAGGACAAGTTTGGGGCTCGAGGATATTGACGATCTGCTGCAGATTCTTGGGCATGAGTCCTGTGAGTGGGCTCTTGCATGAGCTCTTGCCCTACAGTGGCCACCTACCATTCTGCAGTACCAGAGAGTAGAATGTAACATGTGCAATATCCTGTGGGTCCTCATCACTGGTGCCCAGCATGGTCACCTCACATCCTCCATAGGCTCCATGTGACTTATCAGGCAGTCCTCCACTGGGGGTAGCTGTACTTACCTCAGGGCTCTCAAGTCCTTTGTTCTGTGACATGAATTCACCCTTCAAATAGGTATCCTCCTTGCTCCCAGTTAATGTGTTGATATCATTGCTCACTATAAGCCATGCTAACAGGCATTGCTTAATTTGGTGGACTACTCTACCATGGTCCCTCCTCTTTTCTCCCCGATGGAAATTTGTGGAAGCCAGGGATATGGTCATTATTGAGAGAGATCATATAATTACAACCTGAAGAATTCTAGAGGTCATGGTTGGAAGATGTGTTCCTCTATGTTTATGCTATAAAATTCCTAATGGTAAATTTAACTTGAGAAGGAAACAAAACACTGTTCATATTTTCCCACATACTCTGGGGGCAACCTTTGCAGTCATCATCAACAAAACAAAATAACAACCTTTGATAGAGTCACTAAAAGTCCATACTCATGGGCTGCTTTTGGTGGACCCAGCATCCTGAGCAATGATGTCATCAGCATCGAACTGATGATATCAGTGAATAGTAGAAACAAGAAGATCTATGTTGTTTCTATCAACGTTCTGAAGATCCATGGCATTGTGAGTTGCAAAATTTTTCTCAATGTGGGATATGTGAAATTAGCCAGGGGTGGCATATTTGACAATTAAGAACATGAACAGGTGATTTGTAAATCTAAACAGGAAGAGATGGTGCCTAGACACCCTAAAGATCTTTCATGTGCTCTGCTGAGAATTTACACAAATATGTAACCACTTCTCTACCCATTATTCTATTATCTTCATTGAATTTTTGCTTGAATTGTGTAACACATTCTTAATTCAAAATGTTTATATTGACAGTGATCCTACAAAAAGTGTTTTCCAGGTCAGGCACGGTGGCTCCCATGCCTGTAATCCCAGCACTTTGGGAGGCCGAGGTGGGTGGGTCACCTGAGGTCAGGAGTTAAAGACCAGCCTGGTCAACATGGTGAAATCCCGTCACTACAAAAATACAAAAATGAACCAGACTTGATGGCGGGTGCCAGTAATCCCAGCTACTCAGGAGGCTGAAGCGAGAGAATCACTTGAACCCAGAAGGCAGAGGTTGCAGTGAGCCTAGATTGCATCATTGTACTCCCAGCCTGGGTGATAGAGAGAGACTCTATCTCCAAAAAAAAAAAAAAAAAAAAAAAAGTGATTTCAGCATACACCCTAGGAGATGCCTTGCAGGGAAGTCTTCCTGAAGAAGTCAAGTTTCAGATACAAAAGCATGATTAGGAGTTAAGTAGACAAAGAGGGGAGTGAAACTTGTTCCAGTCAAAGAACATGTGCAAAAGTCCTCTGGTGGGAAAGACCAGGTGAATGTGAGGGACTAAAACAGTACATTCTAAAGGACAGTCAGTGGATTCTGATAATAGTCTGGTTCCCCACTCACCGAGGGACTGGTAAAAAGCCTCAGTCAGTATAACATCGTTGTGTGTGTTCCACACAGTTCTCATTCCCCCGTGTCTGCCCTATTCTTGCTCCCCATCTCAGCTTCTTGCTTGGGGCCTTGACTGCTCACAGGAAATGGTTTCTAGTCTTTGCTCCTTGGCTGGAAGTAAGAGAGCTACACCTCTCATTCCTTAATTGCAGTCCTTCACAGCTACAGCTTCTTCACAGAATCAGAATTAGTCTTTCCGTCATGGCTATGGGAGGATATTTTTTAATGTGTGTGGTGGAAAGAGTGACTCCTTGCTTAGTGAGAGAGGTTGAACAAACCCCTTGTTGTGTAGAAGGATATACGGGGTGACATTCCTCTGTAAAAATGTTAATGCTTTCCCTAGCAACTGATGCTTGGAACATTACTGTTTAGTCACCTTGCACCCAGTAATGCAGGGGCGGTATCAGCTTTGCTTCAAAGCTGAAATGAAGATCAAAACTCATATAAAGTATAGGGGGAGGCAGCATCAAGTTGGCCCAGGGTCTGGCATCTTTTCTTTTAGGTTTTGTCCCAACAGATCTGAATTGCTTTTATTCCATGATTTTTCCCCAGGCTTTAATCCCACTGGCTTTTTTCTCAGGTGAAAAAAAAAAAAATCCCAAGTGTCTATGCTGTGTGCCCATGAGTGGAATCTTGACATAGACCTAGCCATTCTGAGGAAGGGGACTAGTACCAAGGCTGGAAAAATAATGAGGAGTAATGGGAACTGCAAGGACATAGGTGTCACACACACACAGCCTTGTGAGAGTATCTCCTCTGGGAAGCCTCCTTTGATTTACACTCCCCACCGCCCCCACTTTAATTCTCAAACTGTCTGCATAAGATTTAATAGAATATGTGTATTTTTTTCCCAACTTAATCTCAGCCAGATTGAAGCCAATCTCTACCAGACTGAAGGGAGCAGCTGGGCCATGGGATGCTAGAGCTTGGAACTAGAAGGAGAGCTTTTCTGAGACATGCTGAGTGTTGACACTTCTGAGTAGATTCCAAGAACGAAGAAACGAAGGAACATCTCGACTCCTTACGTACACTGCAAGTCCCTTGAGTGAAAAAATGACTCTCCTTATCCTGAAAACCTGAAACTACTTCCTCAAAAATCAACTCAAGAAATGTTTTTTGATAATGTGATTATGTGCTTTGTGCCAGTTTTGTGAATCACATCTTATAGATAATGGTGTTGATATTCATGCTAATGTTTCTGGTAAAGGAGCTTTGGCTCCAAGAAAGGAAAAGAAAAGAAGATTCTTTCCCATGTGCAGTCTACTCAGCTATGGCTCAGGAGGGCATTTGGGGTAAAATCGTCTGTTTTTTGGATAAAAGAAGAAAGACACAGGAATTACATATATATGCCTCTGTAAATATGTCCAAGGGTGAGCAACATTTACTTAAAACAAGGAGGGTTTAATGAATGTCTGCTATGTGTCAAAGGATTCTCAAGCACTCGCATATTTAATCCACCAAATCACTCAGGGTAATTTTACACCAACTTTTCACTTGAAACTAAGATCCAGGGATGTTGGACCTTCCTGAGGTTATTCTGCAAGGAAGGGCTGGAGTTTGCAGCCAGTCTCTGTCTCTGTTTCAAAGCTCACTTCACAACTCCATAGTTGCCAGAACTATGGGATGCAATCGACAGTTCATTCTGATGGAGAGTTGAGTCCAAAAAGTATTTGTTTAAGACAGAAATCCAGATTTCTTCAAAACAGCAATATCCTCTTCAGCCAGTTGTTTGCACAGACATCTTTGCTGCCATCCAGGCAAATCTGAGCACATACCTTCCTGGTGCTTCTCTGCCCTGAGCCAATGCGGTCCTTGTTTGACAAGGAAGGGCAGCCTGCAGCCAAGACTAGGGGACACAACCCGGAGTTTCTCTGCTCCCGGGCCCCAGAGAAGTCACTCAATCCTAGGGCGGGAGGGACCGCCAGCCTCTGGGAAATGCTGCTCTTTAACCAAACCCAAAAGATCATTATCGGCCTGTTTCTTGACAGTCAGATAAGGAAACGCTGCCGATTCTCTTGAAGAATCATCCTGATCAATCAGAAAACTTTTCTCTAAATGGCACCAGCAGCAAAAACAGAAAGGATAATTATTAACCTTAACATAGGGATTCCAGAGGGCAATCTGTTCTTTCATCTCAATTAAGGGGAAATTGCAGAGACAAAAATCAAGATATGAAAAATGGAAGAGGCACTGCCTGTGGGTGCTTCAGCTTAGCATTTCAATAGTTTTAGAACTGGATTTCTATTAAGCAAAACTGAGGTCTCTTCTCAGATGGTGGACTACCATTTCACTAACAGGATGTTGAGTGCTTCTCTTTAATCCCTTGAGTACATGTATGGCAAGTACGTCTCATTACACAAGAATAAGACTAATAGAATTGCTTCCAATATTTTTTGGATGGACATTGTGGGAGGCCATTGAGAAACAGAAGACAGATTTTACACATATTTAATTTTAAACACTATTTAAATAGTATTAAGCTTTTCCATGCTTCCATATTGGCTTAAAATTCATAATGTTCATAAAATTCATAAAATTCAAAGCACTTTTTCTCTAACTTAGTGATTCTAAATACATGCTTATCAAAGGAAATGTATTGTTCATTGACCTTTTTCAATTTTCTTTCTTGGATCTTATTCACAGAAAAATATTTAATCAACAGAACCTTTGCCCAGTAGTCAGTTCTTTCACTGTTAGCTGTGGAATCAAATCTGTCTCTGTGTTCTCCTTGACACACCAACACTAACACCAAACTAGAGCTATTCTGACTGCTTGAGGATTCCTGAATATGAATTGTATTTTCCCTATTTTATTATAAATATTTTGAGGTAAATAGCTGAGGCTTTGGAATCAAACTGAGCCAAAGTTAAACTACTTACTCACTCTATGTTCTTGAGCAAATTATTTTTCCTCTCTGAGCCTCAGTTTCCTCATCTCATCTGTTAAATAGCGATAATAATACATACTTCATAAGATTGTCATTGAATAATTCATTAGCTAATATATGTAATATAGGTGTCCAATGAAAGGTTTTAAGCCCCGTTGTTGTTATTAACTTCCTCTTCTTATTAATTTTTTTCCAACAGAAAATAAATTCTCATTCCTACTTATATTTTCAGCCATCGAAATTCCACCTGTTATCCAATGTCCTCTCTCAGGAGCCTTCCCCAGTCCTCTCTGCTAGAATTGAGTTCTCCATTATCTCTAATCCTATGCCTTGTGTAGCACTTGCCACCTATTACATTGCGCTCTAGTTTCTTTTTGCCCAAATCTCATCATCCTAATTAGAATGATAGCCTCAGGAGGGCAGGAAGCAAAATGATTTTTCCTGTAAAATATTTTTTGAATGTCTGTTGAATGACTATCGAAGACTTCCTTATTTTATTTTGCGTTATTTGTTGAATAAAAACAGAAATGATTTTTCATTTTAGTATTTTTTTAAAATTTTAGAATTTAGATATGTCAATTTAGTAAATGTTTCATCCTGAACTTACGACATAATAGTTGAAGTCAGGATGAAAACATATATTGCTGAAGGGTCTTATTCTTTTGCTCTGACAGGGCACTGCAGCTGTTGACCTTTGACTCCCTGTAAGTAGAACCATTCCTCTCAAATCTATGTGGTGACACTTCCAAAACATCCTGCAGCACAGGCATGCAACTTCCAGTCCTGCTCCAGTTTTCTCACTTATAAAATAGGTGGGGGATATAATCAGATGACCTTGAAGATACTTTCTTTTATTTATTTTATTTTATTTTATTTTTTGGAGACAGAGTCCTGCTCTATCTTCCAGGCTGGAGTTCAGTGACATGATCTTCTCTCACTGCAACCTCCGCCTCCTGGGTTCAAGTGATTCTCCTGCCTCAGCCTCCCAAGTAGCTGGGATTACAGGTGCCCACCACCACGCCTGGCTAATTTTTGTATTTTTAGTAGAGACGGGGTTTCACTATGTTGGCCAGGCTGGTCTTGAACTTCTGACCTCAGGTGATCCTCCTGCTTAGGCCTCCCAAAGTGCTGGGATTACAGGCATGAGCCACCGTGCTTGGCAAAACTTTCCTTTTCTTAGATTTTCTGGTTTATCATTTCTTAAATGAGAGCATTCTACTTGGTAATTGTGAGGTTTTCTCTCTGTGGTGTGAGTTTTGTTACCTTTTCTTTCTCAGATCACATACAGTCCCAATAAGAAAAACAAAAAATTAATTTCTTGGGTGTTGCATCCACTATTCTAAAATTACCCAGCTACTTCTGAACATCTCCCTAGAGTTTCTCAAATATACTCATAAATAAGTTGCTCTCTACTCCCTAAGGATCCCGTGACTGCTTTTTTTGTTTGTTTGTTTTTTTGTGTTTTTTTTAATTCCAGACACGTCTTCAGCTGCTCCTACATCTCATAAAGCTGCCTATGCTGCTGGGGCCTCACTGTATTAGGATCAGAGCTTTTGCCTAGGTTTTCTCAGCTTTACAATGAACTACACTCCTACATCTCCTGCACTGCTCTTACGCAAAACTGGGGGATGGGGAATTCTGAGTCTTAGGATAAACATATCTTAGACCACAAGGACAACTCCCGTTCTGTAATAATACGATAGTTTAGATATACTGTAAGATGTCTGATGATTAATAGTAATGTTAATATAAGAGTTTGTCAAAAGTAATTCTTATTAGGAATCCCCCAGTGCAACCAGGATTTAAGTAAATTGGCCAATCACTGTGATTAGAATGCTCTAACAGGTGTGGTGGCTCACGCCTGTAATCCCAACACTTCGGGAGGCCAAGGCTGGCAGATCACCTGATGTCCGGAGTTCAAGACCAGCCTGGCCAACATGGCGAAACTCCATCTCTACTAAAAAAAAATACAAAAAAATTAGCCTGGTGTGGCGGCAGGTGCCTGCAGTCCCACCTACTCGGAAGGCTGAGGCTGAGAGAATTGCGTGAATCTGGGAGATGAAAGCTGCAGTGAGCGGAGATTGCACCACTGCACTTCATCCTGGGTGACAGAGAGAGAGTCCGTCTCAAAAAAAAAAAAAAAAAAAGAAGAAGAAGAAGAAGATTTAAATCATTCCAGGAAGGAGCTAACATTGACTGTGATCATTGGAAGGATGACATCAGCTTGGCTAGGCCACCTCAGACACTGTACATGGAGATGATTTATAAGTACTGATGGAACTTGAGATACAGGAAGGAGGTGCAGAGACACAGATTCTGCTTTTTCTCATGGATATATGCAAATCATGTGTGAGATGCATATTCTAATCTTCGCAAATGAAGAGTTTGACATGCCCAAGCTCTTTCCCCCAACTACCTACTCCACATTGACAAAAGTTCAGGTGGAAGTCAAAGATTTAAAAGTTGAGCTGGGTGAGTGAAGATTGGAGCATTCACGGAAAAGAGCAAAAAAATCACTAAAAAAATTTTTGTGTGTGACAGTCTCACTTTCTTACCCAGGCTGGAGTGCAGTGGCCAGATCTCGGCTCATTGCAACCTCCACCCCCTAGGTTCAAGTGATTCTCACGCCTCAGCCTCCTGAGTAGCTGGGACTACAGGCATGTGCACAATGCCCAGCTAATTTTTTGTATTTTTAATAGATATGAGGTTTTGTTATGTCAGCCAGCCGGGTCTCAAAATCCTGGCCTCAATCGATCTCCCTGCCTTGGCCTCCCAAAGTACTGGGATTACAGGCAGAGCCACAGAACCCAGACTAAAAATGCTTTTGCTTTTGTGTGCAATCTCACTTTGGAAAAGTCTTCTTTGAATTGCCTCCTTTTTTTCTTTTCTTTTTTTTTTTTTTGGTAGTAGGAAGATGGTGCTGTCAGCCATTTGGGGAAAGGTACCTTTTCAGCTGCTGAGGGGTGAGACCTGTTGAGTGAAATGTCAAGAGGCTGAAAGTGAATGGACTGTCAGCTGTCCCTCTCCCCAGCTTCTACTTTGGGTAACAGGGTCCTCAGAGACAATGCACGGTGCAACTCATTTCCTCCATAGGAAGCTAAATAAAAGTTTAGGCCTAAGCTCCCGTTAGTAATAGAGTGTTAATTCTCCTGGTGGGTCCCATCTGCTTGCCTCCCGGAAGACCTGCAAAGATGGCAGGCAGATGATAGAGGACTCAGAGTTTTAGGATCCCAGCCATCTATTTCTCTTTCATTAGAAAACCTACTAACACCTACTATGGGCCTGGCTCTGGACTCAGCACTAGAAAGCTGGGGAAATATCAAGGCAAAACTATTTCTGGGACTTATCTCCTTGGTTATAATTCCCAAAAGACTGGACTCCATTCAGGATCCCAGATCCAAGCCATTCAGGGAACTCAGCTGCAGCAGAATGTGGGTGCTCACCACCTTCTAGAATGTGACTCTTGCCCTATGAACAGCAGCAAGATGAAGAGATATCTGCACACCCTTGTTTATTGCAGCACTATTCACGGTAGCCAAGATAAGGAAGCAACCCAAGTGTCCATCAACAGATAAATGGTTAAAGGAAATGTGGTATGTATAGCTATATTCTGCAATGGAGTACTATTCAGCAATAAAAAGAATTAAATCCTGTGATTTGCAGCAACATAGATGAACATTGTGTTAAGTGAAATGAGCCAGAAACACAAAGACATGATATCACTCGTATGCAGAAACGAACAAAGCTAATCTTGTAGAAGAGTGGTTTTCGTTGCGCTCCAAGCAAATGCACGACTGGGGAAGGGAGGAGGTCATGGGTTCATGGGTACAGGGTCACAGTTAGGAGGAATCTCCTAGGAGATAGAAGGAATAAGTTCTGGAATACTGTTGCACAGAAGAGTGATTATAGTTAACAAACTCTTGGTGTATTTCCAAATAGTTAGAAGAGAGGATTTTGAATGTCCATTCTCACAACAACAAAAAAGATATATGTTTGAAATAATGAAAATAACTATCCTGGTTTGATCACTACACAATAAATACATGTATTGAAACATCTCACTGTACCCTACAAATATGTGCAATTATTATGCATCAATTAAGGATTATGATTACATAAATTAAAAACAAATGAAGCCACAGCAACTTATTCTGTTCGATATGCTTCCTGTTTTACTAAGAGAGAAAAAAGAGATTTAAGTCAACAAAAGAACATTCTCAGGTTGCAAAAGAGGGTCATTTTTTTAAAAGAAACTGTTCTACTAGGAAATTGAATTTTTGTCTTCTCTTCACCCACTATTTTTCCATGAATTTATAATATTCTTTTGGGAAGGGGGATTCGCAGTATTCTGTCTATCAGAGCACTGTGTATTTACATTCTTGCATCAAGACAGCCTGCCCAGCTAGCAAGGCAGGTTATTAAACTCTAAGAGAGACTTAAAATAACAGAGAGAGCTTATTACAAGCAAGATGAAGCATTGACTAATAGTAAGCATTTCTGAGAAATTCCAGGGAGAAAATCATTTGGTAATGATTTGGAAAAATAACCCGGTGGTAAAGAGTGTTTCTATCCTTCACCTAACCCCTTACCCCAGCCCTCTTGCTATGAGCAATTCTTGCTGTGCCCATCTTCTCCCTTGAGGAGGAAAGACTGAATTAAGTAAAACCGCCATTCTTCCAGTCTCCAAGGTTGCAGAAGTGCTAATAAATGCTGTCCTTGTTACTTTGAATCATTTCCCCAGGGCATTTGTCATTTGTGCACTGAAACATTCTGACAGCCACTTGGCACTTGCATTTTGTCATGTTGTAATGGAGTATATTGCCATTGCATTCAATATATTCAACATTTTTTTCATTCCAATTACATGCAGTGAATCAAACCCTTGCTACAGTGAAATTGGTTTGAAGCCCTCCCCAGAGCCAAGATCCACCAGAGAACCCCGATCTAATGACTGCCGGCAGGTCTGTGCAGTGCCTTCCTCTCGATTTGAAGAACAGCTAACTTAATTTGTTCTCTTATTTGAGAGTGAACCAGATCATTTGCATTGTAAATAAAACCATTTCTTGTCTTTATTTCCATCATTTTTGGTTGCTTTTGGCGGTTTAACTTGGATAACTTAATCACGGGCCATATGAAAGAGAGCAGAAACAGATTTTAAATAAGTTTAAGAGTCAGTGCAAAGCAAATGCGTGGCAGTAACAGGTGACTAAAGCAACTCTGTTATCAGACTTTGTAAGCATCATATGGCACTTGAGTTATCATCTCTGCTGCTAGAGGTCAGAGGAAAATTGGAATAGTGGCCTTTCGAAGTAGGTCCTCTAGGTTAAATTCAGGCTTTGAACTACGTGAAGTGCAGCATTTCAGGGAGACCCTGGGGTTGTATCCTTGGTGGAAGACCACAACCTCTGAAGCCAGGCCCTGCAGCGAGTGCTGCCTCTGCTCCCCTCAGCCCAGAACCGGAGTGATAGCAGAGCAGTGCTGCATAGGATTGCTTCTCTGCAATGGCTGTTATGGGACAGAGAATGAAAGAAACAGTTTCAATAAGTATTTTCTTTTTGGCTATAATTTAACAATTTTGCAATGGCATCCATTCCCCAGAATAGTGAAAAGGGCATGAACCTATAGCCACAAACATCATTTTTAAGCCTAAATTACCTGTGTTGTACTTAATCATTATTGATTTGATATTCCCAAGAATTATAATTCTTTCTAAAGATGATGTAATTTTAAGATGGGCTTTCCCCATGCACAGGAAGATCTCTGAGGTGCCAAGAAGTTTTTCGTGAAGTTGTTCATTCCTTCCTTGCTTCATGTAGAGTCTTGGTAAAATAGCCTTGAGCAGCAGGTGGTGAATTGCACGTCCTATTCAGAGCAGTGTGGAGTTTCCTATTCCACTTAGGGACAATATGAAAAACCTCAAGAAGGTTGTGCTTGGGATATGCACTGTCCATCCCAGCCTCAGCTGACTCATTGAAGAGAGGCTGATTACACCTATCTCCTGAGAGACTCTCTTTCCTGGGAAGGACAGGGAACCCCAGTACAGCTAGCTCTTGATGGGCCTTGAGGCCATTCCTTCTGAGTCCTCTAGGGGACTGTTGGGCCTAACTTGGCATCTAGTGCCCCACTAAATCCCCCATGCCTCACCTCCTTTGCCCCTTTGGTTCTGATCCTCTCTCCTCTTTCAACATTTTATCTCAGACGAGCCTGCTTCGAGTTTCTTCTTCTCTTAACCTTTCCTCAGTGCTCTCTGGAACTCCATATCCTTGGTTAGCCAATTCTAATTCCATGATTATTCCTTTCACCTCCTAACCTTGGCCAAACATTGTCACTTTCTTGGGGATTTCACAGCCCCAGAAAGCTTCTCCAGGTGGGAGGCTGCACAGTCCTATGCCTCCTGAGTCAGGTGTTTGGGAAGCTTGATCAGTGAGCTCCTCATTTCCAGCTGCCTCTTTCAGACTCTTGTGAATTCCCTCATGCACAGTTTGAGTTCATTTGCGGCTCACACCAAGCATTCATATACCACTGATCACCCCCTCTACTTAACGCCTAAGACTTCAGGCCTTCCGGGATCACTTGGCATGCTGATCTCACTGTAAATATGCTGAATGTTGTATAGATTTGGAGTTCTGTCTTTTGTTTAGAAATTAAATGTTTAATGCTTTTCTATGGCCACCTTATTTTTCTGACCCCTTCACACACATTCTGCTCCTTGACTATACCTCATTTTTGCCATCTCTATGTGTTGACCTATTACTTTGCTCCTACCTCTGCTTCCCACAAGCCATCTAGTCTATTTCATTCCAAGTTGTTGAGTCTCTGTTCAAGTTCAGTCTTTTTCATGAAATGTCTTCACGTGTACCACCCCAAGGTGATTTCTCACCATGTGTATCTGCATATATTATCTCTGCCTGCTGTTCAAAAATAAAGCATATACTAGTTGTGATAGCCTCCGAGTCTGCGAAACTTTTTATTCATTTCCCTACCCTTTCAAATCTCCTGTCATTACCGTTTGGTGCCACACAAGAGCCCCTTGTTGTGTGAGCCCATCCTTCTCCTCATGACCATGGGGTACAAGAAGAGTGAGCCCTGCATGGGGCAGGCAGACACCTTGGACCATTAAAGGGCAGATTTGTCATCACTATCACATATACGATGATTGAACACAAAAAACTGACACTAGAACTCATTGTAAATAGTAATTTAATCACTTCCTTTACATACCTACAAACATTTTTCATAATTGCAGAATGCACTGCTAATTAGCTTTTGAAATGCTCTTATGGTGACAAAAATCTACCTAAATCATATAATTTTAGAGATGAAGGGCATTCACTTCCTATACTACTTATTTTACCAAAAAAAATTTTAATGTATGTTACTTTGTCAGAATAACTTTAAACAAGCCAACGCTTGCTTTTCACTAATGGTATATATCGAGTATTGGTCAGTGGGATGATATTAATTCATCACAGTCTCTCAGAAATCCAGGTAGATAGAGTCTATATTGTAACATATGCTTCTACTATTGCTGAGGCAGAGAAATCAGAGCACTCTGGAAGGTCTTTCCCTAGTGACAAAGTTCTGGCCCATGAATGATGTCTTTTCAGAGAAGCCGGAATCATTGGTCAGGAACAAAGGTAACCCACCCAACCACAAAGGAGCCAGGAAGCTCAGTCATCCATGTACCCTGTACTGAAGCTGATGGGCAATTCTAGTAAACAGCATAACTATAACTACTCTTCAGCTACTTGTGTTATATTTGTGCCATTTCATTATAATATGATAGAAGGGAGTAAAATTAGTATGCATTTTGGAGCCAGATAGCCAAGGTTCAAAACTCTGTTCTGCCACTTGTTAGCTGAGCCTATGTGCTCTTGGGCAACATACTTAATCTCTCTGAGTCTCAATTTTATTAACTTCTAAATGGGTATTTAACAAGGCTACTTGGAGGATTCAATGAGATGGAATGTATAAAAAGAAAAAACCTAAAACAATGTCTAGCAAGTAATACCTACTTGATATACGTTAGTTTTCGTTTTCTTTCCATCTCCCCGCCCACATTAATGTTTTGTTCACCTTCAGTTTGTCCTGCCTTACTTCCCTTGTGAGTATGAATTTGTTCTTGCCTTGGGTTTGAAAGATTGAACCATTTCCCTCACCAACAGATAAGCACATTCGCTTCAATGCTACAACAATACTGTGCTTTCATTAATATCTCCACCACATTTACTATCTCTGGGGCTGTATTGTTAGAGTTTTCTCTATTTGATTTGGTCCAGCTATTAGATTAATTTCTTTCAAACTTTTGTGAATCACTCCTCACCCCAGCCTCACTTGAATTCTGTTAACATATCTCACCATGAAGATCATACGCCTTTCAGGAAGAAGGACCACAATTTAAACCTTTGTGTCACTTACATAGTCAAGTATTTTGTTACTCACACAATCTCAAGTGTAAAGCAGTTAATTGGGTATATTAGTTTCCTAGGGCTGGCCATAACAATATACAATCTTCTGGGTGACTTAAACAACTGAAATTTATCATCTCTCTAGAAGCTAGAAATCCAAGATCAAAATGTCAGTAGGGCTGGTTGCTTCTGAGAGCTGTGTGGGAGAATCTGTTCCATGCCTCTCCCCTGGCTTCTGGTGGTTTGCTGGCATTCTGTGGCTTATAGAAGCATCACCGTAGTATCTGCCTTCATCTTCACATGGTGTTCTTGTGTGTGTGCATCTGAGTCCAAATTTCCCCTGTTTATAAGGGTATCACTCACACTAGATTAGGGCTCATCACCCCAGTGATCTCATCTCAATTAATTACATCTGCAGCAATGCTATCTCCAAGTAGTCACATCCTGAGGTACTTTTTTTTTAGAAAAAAAAAAAAAAGCAACTTTTATTTCAGGTTCATGGGGCATGTGTGCTGGTTTGTTGCATGGGTAAATTGCACATCAGTGAGGTTTGGAGTACAAATGATATTGCCACACAGATAGTGAGCACAGTACCCAATAAGGAGTTTTTCAACTCTTGTCCCCCTCCATCCCCCTTCTAGTGGTTCCCAGTGTCTACTGTTCCCATTTTTTCTTCATGTGTACTCAATATTTAGCCTCCACTTGTAAGTAAGAACATGCGGTCTTTGGTTTTCTGTTTACAGGTTAATTTGCTTAGAATAATGGCCCCCAGTTGCATCCATGTTGCTGCAAAGAATATAATCTTGTTCTTTTTTTATGGCTATGTTGTATCCTCTGGTGTATACATATTACATTTTCTCTATCCAGTCCACTGTTGATGGGCATCTAAGTTGATTGATGTCTTTGCTATTGTGACATTCTGAGGTACTGGGAGTTAGGACTCTAACACATGAATTTAGCAAGCCCCAAAATTCAATTCATAACACATGAGTAACTATAATCAGGATGAATATTTAATTATTTTTCAGAGAAAATAGTATGACATCAATGTCTCTGCCACATCAAAGTATGATTTTCAAAGTGTTGAGAACTTGATACCACAATAAACGTAGAGTGAACAGGTATCCAAAATTGCTTTACCTAATTCATCAGAGAACTAGCAGGATGATAAAACTAATTTCAAGAACATTTGAGGAACAGAGGTTTATATATTCCTCAGCAAAGATATGTTGAAATAAGTTTACAGAGTTAGAGGTCAAAGTGACAAATTGCCTACAAACTATAAACCCACAACCTTTTGGGTCACCTTTCCCATGATCATAAATTATTTACTTCTCTACTGAATACAAGTCAGCAAATTAACATGTAACATCCCAGAGTCATGACTCCAATCAGTAGTATACAGCAAGTCAAACAAAGACACATACCCCAATATAACTGACTATCTCTTGGGTAGCATGGTAAGATATTGAAAGGACATGGAGGCATGCTTTTCCCTTATTTTCATGTTTTAGATATGTTTTCTTAGAACCTTCCAGCCAAAATCATCTCAAAGGATTATCCCTAATTACAGAAGAGCTGGTTTCATAATGATTTCACCTGGTTAATTTATATAAGTTAAGCAAGAGGTATTACTAAACCATATAAACTTCTTTATAATCATCCAGTCTTTATGATTATCAAGGGCAGTTACTAAAATCATAGAGTTAACTTTCATCTGGAAATTTTATAAAGAATCTCGGACTCTGAATAAACTTTTAAAAGCCTCTATTATTTGTTCTTCAATCTGGAAGCTAGGAAGCCAAGCTCAAGAATTTCTCTCTCCTAGATTTCACTTGCAGTATCTATAAATGTGGGTGAACTTCTCCCTCCTGGAGTTTATCAATATCTGCTAACATACTTGACCTTCAAAGAAATGACTTTCCTTACTCCTTGTAATGCTAGGACTCTGTAAACACAAAACAGGTATCAGACTAGGTTCCTGGGAGGGCTTTTTAGGTATTAATTCCACTTGTGAATGAGTTACCTTTGTTCCTTAATTGTGATCTTATCACAAAAGTGTTAAATGAGTTATCAAACATGACACTTCAAATAAGTATTTGGTTACACAATAAATTTGTTCAATTATATCCTGGTATAAAGGAGATCAGGTACATATTGAACCTATGCAAATAACCACATTGCCATGAAAAGTAAACAAACATAGTAAAATGCTTGTTTCTATATTTTGAGAGGTCAAGAAGGGAAAATAACATTTAAAGAATGTTTCTTTTCAAACTGCAGAATTATTTTGGGGTAAGTTGCGGGACAGAGACAGATCAAGAGAAAGGGAAAAGGGTTTTCTGGAATAACAGTAAAATACAGAATATTAAAAGCAGTATCAATATTTCAAAGCAAATAATCATAATTCTATTTTCCTCCCTGTCAATCCTAGTTAATCTTTTTTTTTTTTTTTTTTTTTTTTTTTCTGCTGGATCTTGGGACAGCAGTTGCTTTCATAAAATCATCTCATTCTGGATTGAGAAGATTTCTGGAAATCCTCACTTAATCCCAAATACAGAGTTGCCTAAGTCATGTCAGTTTGAAAGCCCACAATGTAAAATATCAATGTTAAGTGCATTAGTCTGCAAGGACTGCCATAACAAAAATATTACAGACTAGGTTGCTTAAATTACATACATTTATTTGCTCACAGTTCTGGAGGCTGGAAGTTCAACATCAACACTTCAACAGGACTGGTTTCATTCTGAGGCCTCTCTCCTTGGCTTATAGACAGCTTTCTTCTCCCTTTATCTTCACATTTTTCTCTGTGTCTGTGTCCTAATCTCTTCTTCATAAGAACAATGGTAATATTGGTTTAGGGCCCATAATGTGCCCTCATTTTACCTTAATTTTTTCTTTAAAGACCCCATCTCCAAGTACAGACCCATTCTGAAGCACTGGGGTTAGGACTTCAACATATGAATTTTGGGAGGACATAATTCAGCTTGTAACATTAAGTATATCCAGCTTAGTCCTTTTAAAAATATATTTTCATGAGTACATAGTGTGTATATATGTTTACGGGGTACATAAAAGATTTTAATACAGTCATACAATACTTAATAATCACATCAGGGTAAATGGGGTATCCATTGCCTCAGGCACTTATCATTTCTTTGTGTTAGAAACATTCTAATTGTACTCTTAGTTATTTTTAAATGTACAATAAATTATTGTTGACTATAGTCACCTTATTGTGCTATCAAATACTAGATCTTACTCATTCCATCTAACTACAAGTGTATATATATGTATACATATAGGACCCATTAACCATCCCCACTCCTCCTGCCCCCAACTGGTTTAGTCTTTAGCAAGAAACTCTTAAGTTTTCCTTTGTTGACAACCAAATTCATGACTTCAGGCAATTGTGAGCAGAAAGTAGAAACAACTTCGTAGTGTTAAGGTTGAATAGCCGTTAATTTTTTACAGTAATAAATAATACAGTGATGGAGAAGTGGAAAATTCTCTATTTAAGTACATAAATACACAACTCTTTTGTAAGGATCAAATCAATGTTTCCACTCAGGGTAAGAATATATTATGGACTAACAAATTTTCACGCCCTTCCAGTGCATCTTGTAATGTGTGCAATCAATATAATATGTATTGATATTAATAATGTTTTCCCTGCACAAAATTAACCTAGAGAAAGCTGAGCTTCTTCTTTTATTTGATAATTTTACTTAGGAAATTCATGCAACAAGTTGAGCTAATTAAGAACAATGAAACCAGGAAGTCTGATTATTTTTATCATCTCTCTTTCTATAAGACGAAAGACAAAATGTTTATGATTTTCTTTTTTCTTTTTTTTGAAATAGCGTCTTGTTCTGTAGCCCAGGCAGATTGAAGTACAGCGGCACAATCATAGCTCACTGTGGCCTCTATTTCCCAGACTCAAGTGATCCTCCCACCTCAGACACTCAAGCAGTTGGGACTACAGGGACATGCCACTATGTCCTGCTAATTTTTTTTCTTTTTTAGTAGAGATGAAGTTTTGCTTTGTTGCCAATGCTGGTCTCGAACTCCAGAGCCTGAGCTCAAGCAATCCTCCCACCTCGACCCCCCAATGTGCTGGGATTACAGACATGAGCCACTGCACCCAGCTTAAATGTTTATGATTTTCTAATATTCATCAAGAAAATCTCAAAGATAGTTTTAGGTGTAAAGACATTGTGACTTTATTTTTTGATTTAAGACTGAATCTTGTGAAGAGAAAAGGAAAAGTGATATTAGGGAAGAAATCATCATTTATTGACATTGGCACATATGTGTGTAAGAGTAACGAATGGTTGAGGTAATTGGTTGAGTTTAACTACATGTTAATTAAAGTGACATTATTGTATTTTAAAATAAACATAAAGTAAGAAGATAAACTGGAAGAAACCACAACAATTCAGAACTGAGAAACTGTTGTTATCTCTTTCTTAAAACAAATCAACTTATACAACAAAATCATTACAAAGCACAGAAAGTTATTTTGTTGACATATAAAATCCTGTCTTCTGGCAACATTATCCAATGAGTATAGAATATTCTTGTATTAGCTCTTATTAAGGGTAGATTGGATACTCCAAACCTTGTTGGTCACATCAAGATTTAAAAATTGAAAACTCTATCCTTTTTTAAATGAAATTATTTTATACATTATATTAGTCTGTTGTTACACTGCTATAAGGAACTACCTGAGATTGAGTAATTTACAAAGAAAAGAAGTTTAATTCATTCAGTTCCACAAGCTGTACAGGAGGCATGGCTAGGGAGGCCTCAGGAAACTTACAATCATGGTAGAAGGGTGAAGGGAAAGCAAGCATGTCTTCACATGGTAGCCGGGTAGAGAGAGAGAGAGAGAGCAAAGAGGGAAGTGCTATGCACTTTTAAACAATCAGATCTCATGAGAATTCACTCACAATCTTGAAAACAGCAGGGGGAAATTGGCCCCCATGATCCAATCTCCTCCTACCAGGTCCCCCTCCTAACACTGGGAATTACAATGCGACATGAGATTTGGGTGGGGACACAGAGCAAAACCATATCATAAATAAACACATCAAAACCAAACTCCTGAGAGTAAAAGTCTTTCTATTCTGACCAAGATGGAGTAACAGAGACAGGATTTATCATTCCAGCTTAAACAACCAGAACACTGTCAAAAATAATATGAAGCAATGAATTTTTCAAACATAGGACAATAATAAGAAAAGGAGCATTATCTCTGAGAGAAGGGAAAAAATTAGGAGAGCTTTATGTTTGCTCCAGCTTATTGCTTGGAGACAATTGAATTTGTAGTTAAAACCTTTGAACAGAGAAATTTTCATGCCAAAATGTTTTCATTAGTGAGTACTTTTGGACATTTTAATGAGAAATAACATAAGTTTACATAAATAAGCTAGAAAATTGAAGAGGAGAGAACACCTCTCAAGTCATTTGATGAAGCCAATCTTAGCTTAGTAAGAAAATCAGACAAAGACACTATAAGAACAAAAACTACAATCAATATCCTGCATGAACATAGAAGTAAAAATCCTTACAGTAATTTTATCAAGTTGAATTGAGTAATTTACAGAAAGGATAATAAAAGGACCAGATGATGTTTACCCCAGGGTTTCCAGTTTAGATTAGCATTAGAAAATAAGTCAATGTATTTCATCATATCAACAAACTAAAATAGAAAATAAAAACTTATGATTTCAACAGATATGAACCCACAAACAGATAAAGAAAGAGAACTTAACCTGATAAAGGACATCTACTAGGAACTTACAGTAACTGATATCATACCATACTTAATTATGAAATAATGAATGTATTCCTCCCTAAGAGAGGACAATTTCTGTTCTCACCACCACCATCAAACACTGTATTAGAGATCTTACACGATGCAATAAGGCAAGAAAAATAAGGCATACAAATGTTTTATTCATGGACAAGTACTTGTCCTGCCATTGTATAAAATTCTAAGTGATCCACAAAAAGACAATTCAAACTAACAAAAGAGTTTAGTAAGAGAGATATAGAATCAATATTAAGAAATCATTTGTATTTCTCCATATCAGCAATAACAATTAGATATTGAAATTAATAATACCATTTATAATAACATCAAAATATAGAAAATATTTAGAGATAAATTTGACAAAAATTGTGCAAGATGTATATAATGAAAACCAGAAAATTGAAAAGAGAAATTTTTAAATAATTAAATGAATGAAATATAGAAAGCAATCAGAAAAGGGCTCTTTTAATTTTACAGGCTTTGTAATCTAATTTATTAATAATTTCTGGAAGTAGAAAATATTTCAAACTTATACAATGAGAGATATTTTTCTCAATTATAGTCACATAAATGCAAAGAGAACTTGTAACATCAGTTCTACAACATTAGCCATGGATCAAAAATAAACACAGAGCAAAAACGTCTTACCAGTCCAGATCTCAAAAGTCTTCTATCTAGAGAGTATGAAATATTTTTATAGTTGATTTGACTTCATTAAAAATATGTTAACAAAAAGACTAACAATTTTAATTTCTCTGCTATATCTCACTCCTTCAAAGATAGCTCTTCACTGTCCACATGAGAGAGATCAGTAAATGATCAGACCATAAAACAAGGTTCCCAGTTATCACAATCTCCCAAAGCAAATAATTTACCACTGGTGCACAAATTGTATTCTTATATACGAGATGCTTTTCTGACTACTCAGATGAGTCCATCCCAGTAGTCTGATAACCTTTAATCTCTGGACCCAGTTGTAGAAAGACACAGTACCCAAACAACCAATTTATGTATAAGTTTTTCTATTACTTACACAGTCACAACCAGTCTGGTGATCTGACAACTATTAATCCCTGGTATTACCTTTGGAAAGGAATACAGCCCTAGCTATAATATAGACAGACATTGATAGACCAACAGATTTAGCCATGAACCAGAAAGAACACAAAAATAGGAAAGGAAAAAAAAAGAAAAAGAAAAGAAAAGCAAACAACCAAACAAAAAGATTCAGGAAAAAAAAAAAAGGTTCTAATGCTACTTGAAATTCATTCTGGGAGGCCAGAAAAGATGTGCCTAGTCTTTAGCAGCCCAGGAAATACACTTATATGACAACATGGTATAATTGGCTCTGGTAAGTGTGAATCCACTAGGACATCTTAGTGGAATGACCTCAAAAATTGTTATATAATAATTAAATGTATAAATTTCAAAAGGTTAAAAAACATGAGTGTCTTAGTCCATTTGGGCTGCTTTGAAAAAATACCATAAACTGGGTGGCTTAGAAGCAATAAACATTTATTCCTTCTAGTTTTGGAGGCTGGGACATCCAAGATCAAAGTGCTCACAGATTGCCTGGTGAGGACCCATTTTCTCAAAGAGATGCCTCCTTATTGTGTCCCCACATAGTAGGGGGGGAAGGATTTCTCTGGGGCCTGTTTTATAAGGGCACTGATTCCATTCATGATGGCTCTGCTCTCATGAACTAATCACCTCCCAAAGGTCCCATCTCCTAATACTATCACACAGGGGGTTAAGATTTCAACATATAAATTTTAAGGGCACACAAACATTCATAGCATAACAAAGATTCATACAAATATAGAATAAACACATTTCAAAGATTTATTTAACTCATTAATGAGGCAACCAGTCAAATTTAGTTAAAACACGGTGAGAGCATTTCAGAAATATGGTCTGTTAGAAACAGCATGCTGAAATACGTGTGCTAAGTTTGAAGAACATTTCAATATGGTAATACCCAATGGTAGATAAAACTTTGTAACCTTTGGACTTCTTTTTCTTTGAAGCTCCTTAAGACAAAATCAAGTCAACACACTTCACAGAGTGTGGGCCTTAATCAAAATAAATAACAAGTCAAACAAAAATATATTCCTGTATTAGTCTGTTCTCACACTGCTGTAAGGAACTACCCAAGACTGGGTGATTTATGAACTAGAGAGGTTTAATTGACTCACAGCTCTGCATGCTGTGCAAGAAACATGATGGGAAGGTCAAGATACTTACAATCATGGTGTAAAGCAAAGGGGAAGCAAGCACTTCTTACCGTAGGGGAGCAGGAGAGTGAGGGAGCAAAGAGGGAAGTGCTACACACTTGCAAACAATCAGATCTCATGAGAACTCACTCACGATGATGAGAACAGCAAATGGTAACTGCCCCCATGATCCAATCACCTCCCACCAGGTCCCTACCCCAACATTGAGGATTATAATTCAACATGAGAATTGAGTGGGAACACAGAGTCAAACTGTATGAGTTTGTTCTCATGCTGCTAATAAAAACATACCCAAGACTAGGGATAATTTATGAAGGAATTTATAAATTCCTTTATAATTTATAAAGGGGGTAATTTATAAAGGAAAGCAGTTTAATGAACTCACAGCTCCACATGGCTGGGGAGGCCTCACAATCCTGGCTGAAGATGAAAGAGGTGCAAAGTCATGTCTTACATGAAGGCAGGCCAAGAGAGCATGTGCAAGAGAACTCTCCTTTATAAAACCATCAGATGTCATGAGACTTATTCACTATCAGGAGAATAGCATGGGAATGACCTGCCCCCATGATTCAATTACCTCCCACTGGGTACCTCCCATGACACATGGGAATTATGGGAGTTACAATTCAAGATGAGATTTGGGTGGGGACACAGACAAACCATATCACAAACCATATCAATCCCTCTAGAGAACTAAGTAATTTTGGGACGGGCACATTAGAAAATGTGCTGAAGGACAGCCTTTCTTTCCTCTAATTTTCAATATTCACCATTTTTTTTCTTAACAGCTCCAAGACAGGTATTTGTCTTTAACATGGACCCCAATCAGGAAGTGATTATCCCCATCAAAATAGCAGAATTTCCCCCACCTCTGGTTGCTATAAATCAGAATAGAATGCCAAGGTACCGGTGAAAAGAGCACCTCAAGATGCAGGATCATGCAAACTGAGAAAGAATCTACTCTCTAATCATAGGAAATCTGTAGCAGGAACCCGGTGTGCACTACAGTGCACTACTGAGCACAAATATAGGGCTGTTGTTAATAAGGAACCACTTAGGGTGAAATTTGAGAAATTATAGAAGCACAGACTGAGAGGATTTAATATCATTTGTAAAAACTCTTCAGTCTTTGAACACATTCTCGATGAGCTAACAGAGATACAGATTTCAGAAACCAGAGTCATTTTAACAGGAAGGAGCCAAAAATAGAAGGGACACACATCCACAGGAAGACCCACAGTCACCGAGCAGAGACTCGCCCTGTCTCTTTTCAGCTTTCATGTGCAAAATCGAAGAATTAGTCTAAAATTATACATTGTATGCCTGCAATGTGCAAACACTGTGCTAGGTGACATGAGAAATTCAAAGGTGAAGGAGACAAAGGTTTAAGGTCTAATTTAGTTCCATCCCTAGCCAAGTATATGACATCAGAAAATCCAAATGTTGCCAGAATTCAGTTTTCCAAGAGGTAAAAATCTCTCAGGTTTCTTGAAATTGTGCAAGACTATAAATCTATAATTTTATAAATCCTGTCCTCAAAGAGTTTAGTAATTTTTTATGAAGACTTTAAAAAATATACACAGTGGGATGGGAGTGGGAGGGAGTTCCCAATACAGAGATTATTTTATTCAGAAGTTTTCAAATTTTATGTTACTTTTTATTTTTGGTGATGAATTATTTGCTCAGAGCATTATTAACTAGAAACCTAAAGAAGTAAAACAAGTATGTAGAGATGTTACGATGGAATCATTTGGGAGACACCAGGCCCCTGGCTTGGCAGACACTCCCATCTTGACCTTTGGACCTCTGTGGATTCTAAGCAGCTCCACAGAACCCCCCAG
The DNA here is from genome assembly GCF_002776525.5 of Piliocolobus tephrosceles. Classification (NCBI taxonomy): domain Eukaryota; kingdom Metazoa; phylum Chordata; class Mammalia; order Primates; family Cercopithecidae; genus Piliocolobus; species Piliocolobus tephrosceles. The sequence goes on from NC_045438.1 coordinate 41,649,785, forward strand.
GGCTCTCTAGAGCATGTCAAAAATCATTTATGAAGTCCAACCTACTTCTTTTATGGATAATATAAGAATAGCTAAAGAGAAGTCAAGTTTTTTAATCAGGAAATGTTCTTTCCAAGTTCACAGAGATCAGGGACAGAATGAGGACTAGGTCACTCCTGCAAATAAGGTTCTTCTCCAGATACTCTCTGGCACTCTATATCATCTCCCCTAATATGCTGATCATTTTTCTATATACCATCAACTCATTTGCTCTCTTTTCACAGACACTCCTCAAATGCAAAAGGGACTCATATTTGCTTTCGATTCTATTAAACGTTGTTATTTTTATAGACTTGCAAAGGGACCATTCAACACCAAGATCAGTCTATCTAAACATTTTCCTAAGAATTATCTGGTAAATGAAAAGACCAAAGGAAAGATGTCTTGGGGCGAATAACACAGCATGCTTGGCGACACTTGCCTCCTAGAAACATTTGTAAATGTTTCATTTTTGTTCATGAACGTAGTGATGGAGGGTTTTAAATTTTTTTCTAGAGCTTCAAAGGTCATTTAAATTTTTTTCCATTTTCATTGTCATTTCCTGCTCCTAGATCAGGTTATATATTTCCTGCTGTGACTCTATGTTTCCCAGTGAGGCAAATTCTTATTGTTCTTTTAGTGTTTGTCAATTTAGTGAACTGTTTTATGACTTAGACCCAAATAATGGAGCTTTTGTGGAAAAAGGCAGGGGGCAGGAAAGAAAGGAGAGGAGAAGGTGGTGTAGGGTAAAGTGATAAACTGAAACATATTGGGATCGCCTTTTAAAATCCTACACAGTTTCTTCCCCCATTCAGATAACTTGCTGACCTTATCTTATGCTACATCTGATTGCAATTACTTCAGTTTGTTAGGCTGACCAATTTTAGAAACTTGGACAATGTACTTCGTTGCAATCAGATCTGCATTAAAACACAGAAATGAAGGATAAAGCAGTTGTTGCCATTGAAGTTGTTATGGTGTATTTTTTCCAAAAGAAATACACTCGTGTCAGCAGGCCTGAACTGTCATTTCTCCAAACTTCTAACATGACATCTGCAAATAAGTCTGGTATCTTCTGCATAATTAATCTGTAATCCCATAAAACCCAGTTACACGCTGTTTCAATAGTTCTTCCTCATTCCTATCTGCTTGTCTCCTTTGTAAATTTTATAATGATTGACAAAACACTTGAAGATACAATGCACACAGAGAGGAAAAAACCTAGGGAAGAGCCAGTATATTTTTTCAGCTTTAGAATTTTAACCCTCCTTATTCACTAATAGATAGCAATTTATCTTTCCACCAGGCTGTCTTGCCATAGGTAGAGTGATTTGGCAACTTCTTAATGCAATGTTATTTGAAGGGTATAAAAGAAGACATTGGTTTAAAAATTGCCCCCACAAATTGCCATAGCCTCCAAAATTCCCACCCTTACCTTCTGGAGTGAGGATCTATGCAGAAGGCTCAGTGAAAATGTAGATGTGTCACTGAGAATGCATACTAGGATCTGCAGTCAATACATTGTCATTTCCCAAGTAGAAAGCCCTGAGGGGGTAAGATGGGACTTTAATGGGGAGAGCGAGTGAGGAAGGGAGCAGAGCCTTTAGGGCAAGCAGCCAGTCACCCTCCCTTGCTTCATAAAATCACACACACACACACACACACACACACACACACACACACACACACACACACACACACAGTTAGCAAGGAAGTACAGGCCTAGGACAAATACTTTGACAGAGCCACCAACAGCTATGGGATACTGAGAGAGTCAACTATTTGCCCAACACTGGTGGTCTCGAACACATTACCTTATCTTATCTTACCTTCATCCTCAAGACACACATGAGAATTAGAGGCAACCATACTAGTGGAGAGAAAAGAAAATGAGCTCCAAAGACTTCAAGTTCACAGAGCTACTTTACATCAGCATCTGGATTTGGATTCATGGTCACACTCTCAATTTCACTTCCTTAGAGGAACTGTAGGAAGGTAGAAGATATGGAACATGACACATGGCAGGGAGATGGAGGAAGCTGGAAGCCACTGGTGCCTATTTCACAATTCTGCTTCTTGTGATATCTGACATGTGAAAGTGAAATAAACCCTAGCTCTGATTAATTCTGAGTGAAATAGAAAAACTGAATTCCAGATGGGTAAATATTCAGCTTCCAATTGATTTCCTGAGGCTTCTCTCCTATCTCTTCCCTGTGTTCTCCCTGTGCTCCGGTATTCTACTTTGCCCCATCTGTGCATTTGTTCATGCCATTCCCTCTTCCAGGAACATTCTTTTCTTCTTCTATGCTTATCAAACTCCAATAAAGTGGAGCCACTTCCAGTGCACGAGTTACATTATAAAGTCAACACATAGACATAAATCAACTTGGTCAAAGTGAATCTTTAAAATCCCTAAAATCACCTTTAAAGTTCAATATCCATGAATGTGTCATTGTGAATCTCTGCAGCCCAAGAGAACAGAGGCTTCCGAGGCAACAGTAGATTTGTGTCTTCCATCTCATGGATGGAAATAGCCTTGTCCTAACTTAGTTGCTTTGTTTCTTTTTTTTGAGATGGAGTCCCACTTTCTCACCCAGGCTGGCGTGCAGTGGCATGATCTCGGCTCACTGCAAGCTCCGCCTCCCGGGTTCATGCCATTCTATGCCATTCTCCTGCCTCAGTCTCCCGAGTAGCTGAAACTACAGGTGTGTGCCACCACGCCTGGCTAAGTTTTTGTATTTTTAATAGAGACAGGGTTTCACCTGTTAGCCAGGATGGTCTCGATCTCCCGACCTCGTGATCCACCCGCCTCGGCCTCCCAAAGTTGCTTTGTTTCTTTCTTCTCTTCTAATTTATAGCACATGTAATTCACCTCAAGTAAATTACTCATGTGATTTGCTGTCAGGCATTCAAAGTGGATTGATATCATGCTTCTTATGAAACCAACCTTTCATCTCGTTTGGTGCTTACTTTATTCTGCCTTGTAATTATTGTTATTGGACCCCTCTGCATGGATTATAAGACTTCTATGGTCACAGAATGGTTTTCATTCATATTTCTAGGCCTCACTATGCATAATAAATGTGTTGAATTCTAATACATTAAAATGCTAGTTGTATATAGATAGTTTCTCTTGGGAGAGAAAAGGCCCCAAGCCCAGCCTGGCAGCACCAGCTAGTCAAAGTCAATGGTTCCAGTGTAAGGTAGGGAAAGGACCTATCCTCACCATTGTCTAGAAAGCCAGAGGCTTTGCTAGGCAGAGGTGGCCCTGCCTTGGGATTGAGGGACTGTTTACTGGAGCCAAGAAGACCTCATCACAGACTGAACACAGTTTAGGAAGGGAAATGGGCAGAGGATGTCTTTGGAAGAATCTTAGGACAAAAGTGTCATGATGAATAGGGAAGACAGGCTTTCAAAAATCTTTCCTTGGGTGGCCGAATTATGTGCTGTGCTACAGGATTATAAACCCCATCTGAAGAGATTATCCAAAATAAGCACAGTGGAGAAACGTGTCCTTTCGACTTTCATATGGACTAAATGCTAACCTTAATGTTTAAATATCTGTTCATCCTAAGTTTGTGTTTCTACATTGGCAGCTTTTAGTATATGGCTAATATGGTTTGGCTGTGTCCCCACCCAAATCTCACCTTGAATTGTAATAATCCCCATGTGTCAAGGGTGGGGACAAGTGGAGATCACTGAATCATGGAGGCAGTCTCCCCCATGTTGTTCTTGTGGTAGTGAATAAGTTTCATGAGATCTTACGGTTTTATAAATGGGAATCCCACTGCATAAGCTCTCTTGCCTGCCACCATGTAAAAAGTCCCTTTGCTCTTCCTTAGTCTCCTCTGCCATGATTGTGAGATCTCTCCAGTCACATGGGACTGTGAGCCCATTAAACCTCTTTCCTTGATAAACTACCCAGTTTGGGGTATGTCTTTATTAGCAGCATGAGAACAGACTAATATGACAACCTTGAGTGAGTTTTTAAACTGTTCTGTGTCCCAAGGGTTTTTGTTTGTTTGTTTTTTTGTTTTTTTTAATCTCTTAAATGGAAGTAATTATCAAACTTATTTCAAAGGTTCCTTGATGTATTAAATGAGAGAGTTCACACAAACCACGTAGGATAGTATCTGGCCCTGAGTAAGCTCTCAATAAATATTAACCTTGTACCTTATCCAACTTCGTCAATTCATCTATTGACCACAGCTTGACCTCTTACTCTATTTGGCACTGCTCCATTTCACATACCCCAGCCTTGGTGCTCAACCTGCACCATTTCAGTTTCAAGACTCTGCCCACATTCCTCTCTCAAGCTGAGTGGCAGAGTCTGTTAATTGTTCCTGGTATCTTTTCTCTGCCTCTTTCGCCTGAGTTTTAGCAGATCCCCAGCCACTCAGCCAAAGACTACATTTTCCAGGCTTCCTTGCAGCTAAGTGTGGCCCTGAAACTAGGTGCTGGCCAATGGGAACTGAGATAAATTGATGTGTACAATTTTCAGAACATACTACTATGAAAGAAGAGGTATGCCCTCCATTCTACTGGCTGAAGTGTGAGCATACCACAGATGGAAGCCACATGTGAAGGCAACAGAGCAAGAAGACAGGATGAGCCTGGGTCCCTTGTGACTTCCCAGGGCAGAGCCACCCACGTTTAAACAAGCACAGCAGGTTAGCTTTACATTCTCTTATGGATTATCTTTTCCACTTGGTACCTTTCCTCTTTATGGTCTATTATAACCTATATCAGAGACACAGATATCTAAAAAGAGGATCAATTTCAGGTGTCTAAGAACTTATGGTTTTCAAAGATCTTAAAGTGAAAAAAAATGACAAGCTGATTACCCCACATTCTACTGTAAATAAATTACAGAGGCTGCCTATTTCCCCACTTCCTTGCTTGTCTTTTGGTTTGAGAAAAACTGATTTATCATCACTTACCTCTTTTTCTTGCTAATCAGTACAATTTTTAAATATTGAGACACCTTGGCTAAATCATAAATGTTTTGTTAACATGCATTCATTGTAAAAACTTGCCTTGACTCATCTATGACTGTTCCAAAGATTTATATGACCAATTCATGTCTGTTTTTCCACAGAATGATCTTCCCTCACTTCTGAATATCTGTCAGCACACATCTGTGCCTGTGTGTACAAAAACTTCACCTCTTGAGAGCCCCAGATTTGACAGAACCAAGTTTGCCTCATTTTTCAAACAGTGTTAACTCAGTTTAAAAATACTTTTCTCATTATGTTATTGCAAGAGTCTTTTATTCCATCTCATGCTTTTGTCTATTTTGGATCTAACATTTATTTAATGATAAGTTTATTATTAGGGAGGGGGCACAAATAAAATTTAGCTACTACTAGCCACCCCCTGTCAAATGGTGGTACATTAAAGAGATGAAGGAAGGTATTACTTGATTTGTTTTCCTAAGACCAGCCGAGCGAGCACAAAAGAACCAGCAACCAGGCAAGGGTAAGAGCAAAACTGCAAGTTTATTTTTGGTAACCTAAGGTGTGGGGGAGAAGTCTGTCCACCTCCGGTGAAGGAGGCCAGCAGAGTCCCCCCGTGGGGCTCTCGGACGGAGTTCCCACAGTCCCGACATCCCGACAGGAGTGGGGCTGTGAGAAGGCCGCATGGCTCAATGGCCAAGAGCAGCTTTTCTAGGAGTGGGAGGGCAATAGGTGGGGCACGGGCGTGTCGGGGGTGTTCCACAGGTGCGACCAGGTAAATCTTGGTCTCTTCGGATTGATGTCACCTGGCGCATGCCCAGTTGGTCTGCACCCTCCCTGGGTGCTGGCTGCATTTTCACGCACGCAGGAAGAGTTGGTGGTGAAGAAGAACCCGGAAGTGCACCATCTTGCCTCCGTTCATCCAAACAGTCCAACCTTTTATTGATAATAGTGATAAAGGGGTGCTGTGGTCTGTCTGGCTACTTCCTGCTGTTAAGGGGCGTTGTTAAGGTCGGGGCCTATGGTTGGTATTTGGACGCACAGATGAAAAATAAAATAAGGCACAGTATTAGTATAGGAATGAGGAATGGAAGCATTTGTTGGAATATGGACAAAACCCAGAAGGATGGTCCTGGCAAGGTTGGGGAGTATGAGATAGTTAAGAAAATTTAGTAAGTTTGAGGCGAGTGGGGGAAAGCCAAACTGATTTCCACTGATTGCTTTTGGTAGGGGCCCTTTTTAGCTGGGAATGAGGAACGAGTGCGCAAAGTAGTTGTTGGCCAGGCAGCAATTAAGGAGTGGAGTTTTTCGTGGAGTGGATGGCTTTCTACTTACTCCTACTACAGAGATATTGGATGGAAGGCTAGGTCCAGAGAAAGACGTCAAAACAGAATAGGTAGGCTCGCTGTTGATTAAAAAATTGTCTTACCTGCTACCAGGAGAGTTACCCGCGGCTTGGCGAGGGTGATGGGGGTCCCCGAGTCTCGGTACCTTCAGTTGTCGTCGTCCAGATGTAGGAGCTGGAAGGAGCTCCCAGGGTCCTGGGAAAGGGGGTCACGTGGAGACGCAGCACCTGTTCTCAGGGTGGGACAATCAGACTTCCAGTGTCCTCCCTGCTGGCAAGCAGGGCAGGGGGGTTGCTGGTGGACAAGGGTTAGGACATTCACTGGCCCAATGTCCTGATGCCTTGCACTAATAGCAAGGCTGCGTTGGGGCTCGGGGACCCTGCAGACACCTGTTGGCATAGTGTCCTGCCTTGCCGCACTTATAGCAGGCTCTTTTTGCAGCCTTGGAGTCTGTGGGGTGTGTGCTCTCTGGCCTGGGGTTACGACTGGGCTATAAAGCCGCTGCTAGGAGCTGAACCTTCTGTTCAAGGCGAGCTTGCCGTCTCCTCCCTGGAGTTATAGACCTTAAAGGCTAATTTAACTAGGTCTTGTATTGGTGTCTGAGGACCATCCTCTACCTTTTGAAGTTTTTTACGAATGTCAGGAGCTGATTGAGAAATGAAATAAGACGCCAAAATGGTGGCCCCTGTGGGGGACGCCGGATCTAACCGGGTATATTGGGTTAGAACCTCAGTCAGTTTAGGGTAGAAGTTAGGATAACCTGGAGGTCATGCCAAGTTGTCATAGGCCTGACAAAGGTATCTAAATTCCTTTATGTATATGGTAGGATTAACTGAGAAATCACCTAAACGCTTCTCAATTTTGGAAAGATCGGCCAATGAAAAAGGGACATGTACTCTGACTACCCCCTCCGCCCCAGCCACCTCTCGCAAAGATGCTAACACTGTAGGAGGGTGTGGGCAGAGATAGGGGACTCAAGACAGCCAGTTGGGGGCCCCGAAGGAGTCACGGGACTGAGTGGATTACTAGTAGATAAGGAGGAGGAAGAAGGAGTCTGGATGGGGGAAGGAGGAGGAGTCTGGGCAGGAAGGGAGGGGATGGAGAGAAGGAGGAGTATAGGGATGAGAGCTTAAGGCCCAAAAGCCTTGTACGTAATTAATTTTGGACCAATTGCCTAGCCGCTGGCAGAAATTGCTGAGGTCGATCAAGCCACAGTGGAAAGGAAAATTAACCGCTTCCTCCTAAGGTCTTGTTCAAGCTGTAAGGTTTTTAAATTGGCTAGGAGGCACCCTAAGGGGGTGCTCTTTGGAAATTTGGACTGGGGGGGTTTCCCATTTGTTTCCTCTTTACTTACACAATAGACACAATGGAAATGGAAGTGGATCTCTGCCTGGCTTCAAAGCGTCCTTTGGAACCAGCAGAGACATACTGGAGGCTCATGGAGCCAAAGTGGAGATTACCTTCAGGCGGACATCTCCGTCCTGAACGGGTCTCCCGAGCCACTTGGTGGCTCAAAAGTGGGCCTTGGACCTGCGCAGGATTTTTGGCCGAGGGAGGTAAAGAGGAGACAAGGGCACTTACCCCAGAGAGGCCGTGAGAGTGAGGGAAGCGGGTCTCAGGTCCTGGTCCGTCTGCGGTGTGGAAGCAGGAGGAGGTTCCTCAGTCCTTAGAGGCCTCCTCCCGGGTCTTCGGCACCAACTGATTTGTTTTTCTAAGACCAGCCCAGAGGGCACAAAAGAACCAGAGGGTAGGCAAGGGTAGGAGCAAAACTGCACAGTTATTTTTGGTCACCTAAGGTGTGGGGAAGAGGTCTGTCGGCCTCCGGCAAAGAAGGCCGGCAGAGTCCCCCCCGTGGGGCTCTCGGACAGAGTTCCCACAGTCCCGACATCCCGACAGGAGTGGGGCTGTGAGAAGGCTGCGTGGCTCAATGGCCAAGAGTGGCTTTTCTAGGAGTGGGAGGGCAATAGGAGGGGCACAGGTGTGTCGGGGGCGTTCCACAGGTGCGACCAGGTAAATCTTGGTCTCTTCGGATTGATGTCACCTGGCACATGCCCAGTTGGTCTGCACCCTCCCTGGGCGCCGGCTGCATTTTTGCGCGTGTGGCAAGAGTTGGTGGTGAAGAAGAACCCGGAAGTGCACCATCTTGCCTCCATTCGTCCAAACATTACTTTCTTCAGATAACATAAGACAAACATTTAAAACTCAGTCCACTTGGAAAATGCTTTCTCCACTTCTTCTTTTATCTGGAGGGTGATTTCCTTTTTAGTGGGTTACACAATGCAAATGAGGCACAGTTCATTTTTATCCAAGTTCAGGGAAATGAATTTATAGGCACTCCAGAGGAAAAGTTCCACGGAGATATTCAAGCTTTCTTACTTTCAGACTGTCGAAAGCTCTGTTTTTCCCTAGATATCTTGAGGGCACCCAATAAAGCCAGTTTTGCCTGAGAAAAGCCATTTATACCTCTGCTTTCCAATGGAAGACTAATTTGAATTGCTGTTAGCATTTTAAATCTCTTCAACTGGTTAGGGTGTTGTTACCAGTGTAACTCCATCAACCAACATATACTTTATGATTTCCAGTTAGAAGAAAGCTTCTTCCTTCTACAAAACATACAAAGAAAAACACTATTTCTGCCCTGAAGGAGTTGCCAATCTAGTTGCAAAAACTTGTGAAAGTCTCTGGCTTTTCAAGACCCATTAAAAAGACAAAACCATGTCCTGCAAGGCCGAATAAATGGCTCTACACTCACCTTTGACAGTTCTAATCCATCTTGTGTGTCATCATATTGCCTAAGTGTGAATAAGCCTTTTAATCTTCCGTAAATTAAATTCTCAGCAGGGGCTTATAAATCCTGTTGTTCTCAATGCCTAACCCAGTGCCTGATCCACAGAATACATTCATGAATAAATAAAGGAGTGGATGAGTTAGAAGCAGAAAGTAAAACAGTGGTTACCAGAGATTGAATAGAGGAGGATGGGGAAAGGTTGGTCAACAGGTACATAGCTAAAACTAGACAGACGGAGTAAGTTCTGATGTTCTGTGGCACAGTTAACAGTAAGATATGGTATATTACCAAATAGCTAGAAGAGAGGTGTTTGAAAGTTCTCACCACAAAAAAATGATAAGTGCAGGAGGTGATGGTTACAGCTGATTTGATCATTACACTATATATGTATCAAACATCAAATTGTGTATGCCATAATATGTATAATTATAATACATCAATTTAAAAAATAGTGAATGAGTAAATTTTTAATACAGTCAATGTAGTTTACAAAACTGTCTAATTCATCTTCGGGTCTACACCCAGGACATTCTGGCACAATAATTTCTATTTACACCCAAGAGGCATTAAAGATCCCTAGCTTTCATTTATCTATTCAAATTTTCAACAAATATTTATTGAGAGTTCAATATCTGTGCAATATTTTCTTAGGTGCTGGGAATACACTAGAAGTAAGCTGAGAATTTGTCCTAAGGAAGCTTATATCCTAGGGAGAAAATGATGAGGAAAGAATCTCTCCATAGCAAACAAAGCAGCCAGCCAGGGAAGGAACACTACACCACATCAGCTTGGGCTTACAGGTAAATGAGACTTGTGTATTAAGGTTTATTACATTCAGCAACAAAATGGCTTTGATCTCACAAATAAATAAACCAAAACGAATTACTCCTTGAAAAGTAGAAATGAAAAATTATTACATTTCTCCTTCCTAATTGGTACATCCATAAGGGAAACATTTTAAAAATAAACTAAGATAAAAATAAAAAATGTGCGCCAGAAAGAACTATCTGAACTATATTTGCATGAAATTGTATTCTGTGCTTAAAGCCAATGTTTCCCTAATTTATGTGCTATCCCTCCTTAATTCCTTCTGTCTCCTTTAACAGTCTTTTACGAATGAATTGATTTCTTCACTAAAATTCTCATGAGGGCAAATACATAGACATAATGTCCAATTTTTAAAAATTACTTACGTCTTACATAATCTACCGAATAAAATACTGTTAATGAAAAACATCAAAGTGATGTATTTAACACATGTGGAAGTTAACACCACTTAGTTTCCTCCTTCCTCCCTCCCATAATACCAAAAATATGAGTGACTGAGGTAGGCATTAGTGATAGAGGAGGTAGACATGTCTTTCTAAAATTTAAATTTCTAATTTTCTCTTTTTGAATAATAATCAGCCAGGTGCCTTTGGTCACCAAGGGTAGGTAAAGACAGAGAGTTGAAATACATTCTTCATGAAGTAGCAAAATCATTTTTAAAGTAGGAACTTTGAACTTAAAATATTACTGCTGATTGTTCATCACACACTTTATGTCTCTTGCTAAATAATAAAGTAGGCTACATAGAGCTTCCTCCATATATTTATGTCTGCTGAAAATATTTGGCTAAATTCATTTTGGAAATACTTCACTTCCATGAAATATTGACATGGCAAAGACCATGTCAGAAATTTTGCCATTTTTCTGTGGAAAATAATACACGTGTCAGCCATACTTTATTCCTTCCCACACTTTGATACTTAATGATTAAACATTTGAAAAGTACTGTTTCTAAATATTCTTCCAGACCACCTGTCCAACACTGAGTTAGCTATTCCAGTGCAAAGTCCTGGCTCCCAGACAACTAAGGGACCTTCAGAAAGGGGTAGAAAATGGTGGCTTCTCACCAGAGCCCTAAAACTGAGTAAACTCTAGGAAGGAGAAAAAGTGTAGAAGGTGAAGGGGAAGGAAAGGGAAGGAGTCTGGCATCTGTGATGGAGCTGGCCAGGTGCTTATAAACTCATCTCTCCTTCAGAGCTGAGGAATAAGCCACATTTGCCACCCATGCCTGGCAGTTAGCAGTGGCCATGAGACTGAGTTCTGGGCTGTGGGGAACGTGGGTAGAAGTGGTGCTCACCATTTCCAGGCCTCCCCCATAAAACTCCCTGCACAAAGCTGCACATGCTCTACCTCTCCCAGGGTCACCCAGCTGCAGATTAAGGGTAGCTCTTTCAGGAGGCACTGGAGCATGGTGGAGCCACTGGGCAGAGGGAGCTCAGACTTCTGAATAACCGAGGTCAACGGAGCACCCACATTGGATGAGTGATGTCAGAAATACAAACTCTGTGTGAAGCCACTGAGGTGTGGGGTAATTTCTGACAGCAGTAGTCTTCCCTGGCTAATTCAGCGAATAAAGAAATAGAGCGATAAGGGCAAGCTCCACTTCTTCCTCTAGTCCTGTGAAGCAGTTGATCTTTTTCAACGTCTCAGTTATGACATCTCTCATGTGAAACGCATCAACGCCAGGAGCTGCTCCATGTCCTCTGAGCAAGGGATGCATACCATCCATTTACAGACTATAAAAACTCAGAGGGAGGGTTTCATTGCTCAATGAGGGGCTTGAATTTTCTTTGATCCCCTACTGATGGCGAATGATCTCTTTATTCCCTGCACGGGGAGGGAGGACGAAACCTGGGGCAATTACATTAGATTCCGTTGACATGTGAAGCAATTTTGGCAAACCTAGCGAGGCTTTTGGTTGTGATTTATATATAGTCAGGGAGAAATGACATCTGGGATGTCTGATTTATTCACTAGCAAAATGCTGGCTGAACCTAAAATAAGAAAATAGAGATTTATGTAACAGATTGCAGAGCCTTAATTTAAGAATGGTTAGGAAAGCAGCAGACACTCCAAGGCTCCGCTCTGCTTGGAATCACATGCTGCAAGTTAATGTTACCTTTCTTAAAGTATTAAGTGACATGTTGAGAGTTAGAGCATTATTTCTTCAAAATTCAACACCTGAATCTTTTCAAGATAACTGTTTCATATCCAAATAAGTCCTGGCATTCCTTTACATGTTGACTGCCGCAGAGAAGCAAACAGCTCTGTGGAATTTATCAGACAGCTATGGTCTATTGTAGTTCTACCTGCAATCCCCACAAGCAACTTCATATTAATCTCCATGCCAGGAGAACCTGGAAAGTACTGGGATTTGGTGAATAAGGAATTCTGTCCCCTCTATTAAGAGACCACATGGAGTCAGTGCCGTAATTGTTTCCTCTTCAAAACCTAACAAAATTTTTCTGGAAGAGACTCAATGTTGTAAACACCAAAATGCAATTTTTCTCTGGTCTCAGTGCCCACAGTAGATGTGCTTCTGCATGTGGTGCTCACTAGACGAGCCACTGATTTATTCTTGGCTGGTGACACAGTCCTGTTTCCTGCTTCCTTCTTTACATTGGCCTTTGGAAAGCTCAGAGTCAAGAGGCAATCCCCACTGAGAATGCAGAGGACTCCGTGGCACAAATGCGATATCTAACTTGTTTCCTTGCATTTTTCTCTCTCTTTTCTGACTTTGTTTCACACGTTCTTATCTATGTATCAGTTGATCAAGCAGTTCATTTATCATCTTAGCTGGCTGAAATTCTGAATAAGGTGGGGGTATCCACAGAGAGAGAGAAAAATGATAAAAGAGAGAAGAATGATGAAATAAGAGGGAAAGAAGAAAGGGACAGAGGAAGAGAAAGAGAAGGGAAGGGTGCCTGGGCTGGGAAGGATGAACAGGGCATAGGGAGGGACAGAGGGAAAGACACATTTCCCGTTTCCATCAGTGTTCAGCCGGTGAGAAAGCTGAGTGCTTATCAGAGGATCACTGAACAGGTGTATTTATCTTTTCCTTTAAAGAAAACTAAAGCTCTTGCTATTGTTCCTTTCTTCTTTTAAATTTCCCGCATAACAAAGGGATTGCACTGAAGAATCTCTTCCACAATATTAAATTTTGCTAACTAATCATGCTTTCCGTGATGTTAAGATTTGGAAAGATTGGGGATGAGATTTTTGTCCCTAGCAAGTCTAACCTTCGTAAGCCTGCTAAGGCTGTTTAGTTGCCCCCTTTCCATGCTGCTAACTATTGGAGACAGACTATCCAGTGTCTCAGGGAGCATGGTTTCAGCTTCTTTACACCCCTCACTCTGGGCAGCACAGCTCCTAAGATGAATGGTGACATAAGCACAGTACCTCCTGCCTGCCTCCCCTCTTGATGAACTTAGCCCTTTGCTTAGGCAGCGTATACCATCTTGCTGACCTAGAGTAATTCCTTGGTGTGATCTTGGGCCTCTGTGTCTGTATCTAACACAACTAGACTCCCCATGAGGAGTCCAGGAGTTCCTTCTCTCCTTGACGCCTCTCCCAAATGCATCAAATTACTAGCTAGGATACTTGGGGGATGGACAGGAAATGGCAGAAGGACCAGGGGAGACATCCTAGAAATCCAAAGATTTTTCTGCTGCAGCCCAGTATCTTATTACTCTTCACATGCCAGATCAAGCAAATGAGAGGAGACAAACATGCTGGGAGCACAGGTCCACTATTTTCTACCCCCCCTCCTCTCCTGGTGACCCAGAAGGCGATCCTGTCTAATACAGCATCATGGGTCAACTTTGAAGCCTGGGAGTCACTCAGACCTCAGTAGAATCTCAACATCATCACAGAGAGGCTGAGTGAGACTACTGATGCATGACACAGGGACCATCCTACTTATGACATAGAGTTATTGTAAGAAAAAAATGAGATGACACAGAAAGGTGTCACCCAGTGCCTGATAATACTAGTGTTACTCTTCTTTTTCTTATCATTAATGTCTTCTGTCCACTTGCTAATAAATCTTTCAATAAATAACATCTGTTATGAGATTTTTCCTTTTCCTTCTTGTTTAGTTGGTTTTATTTGTAAACTCTTTAAAACTTTTTTAGAGACATGGTCTCATTCTATTGCCCAGGCTGGAGTGCAGTGGTGTGACCTGGCTCATTGCAGCCTCAACCTCCTGGGCTCAAGCAATCCTCCCAGCTCAGCTTCCTGAGTAGCTGGGAGTACAAGCACACACCATCATGCCAGGCTACTTTTTGTTTTTTTTTTTTTTTTTTTGTAGGGAAGCAGTCTCACTGTGTTGCCCAGGAAACAAGTTTTTTAGCCTCTTCCTGAGTATGTTCAACTGTGTGTGAATTCCATTAATCCACTAACTTGGAATCCGAAAAATCTCCAGCCATTCCAAAGCAGCTCCAAAATACAAGAATCCACTAACAACAGATCTGCTTCCATGGAGCTAAGAGTGAACATCCTGACACACACTTCAAAGCAAACTGTGTACAGGGTATATGCTTATAAACAGTCTTACCTTCACCCAGGATACCATGTTTTATTATTATTATTACCCTCTGTTTTCCTCTTAAATGCTGACAAGTTACACTAGGTATTTCCTTCTCTCTTAGATACCAAAATAAAGCCTCTTCCAAACTTCTGGCTGTTGAGCTGCTATGCCAGGGTGCCAGAGCCAGCCCCTGAGTCACTCAGCCGAAAGCCAAGCTGAGGGGAGGAGGTTTTCATTGCAGGAACTTAGGTTAGCTTCCTGGAGACAAAACACAGCAGCATCAATAAATAGGGTAGAAAGGAGGCAGTGATAAAAATGAATTTAAACCTCAACTTCAATATTAACTAAAAAGCACACAATAGTTAAACATAGCTATACAATATAATGCATTTCTATACAGTGGAAAAAAGGGTCAAAGTCAAAGGCAGAATATGCTTTGATTCTGCCATACACACAGTCAACATGGACTGAAATAGCATTTTCCTAAATCCACAGACTTTTTATGGCAATAGCCCAGCCTGTTTCTAATGAGTATTTTCAAGTTCTTTTTTTTCATTCATTCTGTAAATATTTATAAGTGCCTCCTATGTACCAGATGCTGGAGATACTACAGAGAGGAAGAAACTGAAGTTCCCTGACTTCATGGAGTGTCTATTTTACAGGAAAAGATAGATTATAAACAAGGCACACCAAGGGAAGATGAACAAACTGTGTGACCCTGGGAAGTGTCTTAATCATCCTATGCCACCTATTTCTCATCTGCTTAAGGGGGCTGCTAATAGTCCCTACAAGACTTGGTGTGTAGGCTTGGTGTGCAGATGAATGAGTGTTACATGTTTAAGGCTAAGCACAGTGCCTGGCTCTGGGTCAGTCTACCCTATGTGCAGGCTGTTTTAGCTCCAGTGGAATGGAAGATCAGAGGGAGGGACCTCTTGTCTGCTTTATCCATTGTCATCCCAGTGCTTAGAACCGTGCCTGAAATAAAATAAACACTTGCTCAATCAATAGATGTTGAATGATGAAAATTTTAAAAAGTGATAGATTGTGATTTATGTTTTGAAGGAAATGAGCAGAGTCCTCTAAAAGAAAGGACAGGGAGAGCAGGAAGCAGGGATAATATAGCCAGTACGGGTCTCTCTGGGTAGAGATAGGGGAAGAATATTCCAGAAAGAGGAAATGAGTACAAGTGCATTGCGGCAGTAAAAGCTTGCTGTGTTCCAGGGTCTCCCAAACGCTGCAGGGTGAGCACATGCGTCTCTGTGGTTGCGGATTTCCCAGATTGTATCCTCTTGTCCCACCACTGTCCATCTCCAGCCTTTTCCTTCCCTCCTTATTACTTAGTCTATTTCCCCCACACTGCAGCACATGACTTCTCTCAGTTGAAATCGCTCTTACTATTTCCTTTAAGGAATAATAGTGGAACATAGAGGGAGACAGTAGGAAGTGAAAGAACACAGATCCCTCAAAAATTTCAGCTCTCTGCAGACTCAGATGAACCTGGTTGGTTGCAGTGTAGTCACACTGGAGTTTCCAGACATCTCTCTGTATCTTTTGTCCCTGTGTTTCATGCCCCTTCCTGAGGACGTTTAACAGCTTGGGACTCCCAAGACTTGCTCTTAAGTCTTTAAATGTGGAGGTTGCATCAATCTCATAAACTCATTCCCGAGTAAGGGATGTTCATCCTATGTGTTTCCATCCCTCTAGGCTCAAAATTATTCTAAAAGAATTGATGAGGTGCCTTCAGAAATGCTCATATTTTCTCAAAAGAGAAAGGGGTATTTATTTTCTTATAATAAATAAAGCAGACTTTCCTCTGTTTTATGATGAGGCAATATGTAATCTAACAGGATTTGCCTGTGACTAGAAAGACCGGAGTGAAGAAGAACCCTTGACTCCTCCTGAGCGCTCATTAAATGTTCAGGCCACAGGTGTGCCCATCCAGACAGTAAGAGGCATCAGCCATCACACAGTTCCCAAAACTGTTCAAGTCCCCCAACACTCTTGCTATCAGCCTTTGTAAATTAGCTGTTTCCTAGCCATGATGAGGAAAGAAGAGGGGTCAGTGAACAGATTAGATGTGTCATTCTCTCTGGTAGCCCATGGAAAAAGAAAGAGCAAGAGAACCTTTAAGTGGCATCTCTGCTGGCTTCTTTGTCATGGTTGTGTAATATCCAGGATATGGGCTGGGCATGTTGACGCAAGCCTGTAATCCAGCACTTTGGGAGGCGGAGGTGGGTGGATTTCTTGAGCCTAGGAGTTCAAGACCACCCTGGGCAACATGTCAAAACCCTATCTCTACAAAAAAAATACAAAAATTAGCCAGGTATGATAGTGTGCATCTCTTGTCCCAGCTACTTGGAAGACTGAGTGGGAGAATCTCTTGAGCCCCAGAAGTAACTGAGGCTGCAGTGAGCTATGATCGCCCCACTGCACTCCAACCTGGGCAACAGAGTAAGACCCTGTCTCAAAATCTATATATATATACACACCTCTGGGATATGTTCCTCAAATTGAGAAATGCATTTCCCTTGGGAGTGGACAAAAATGTTTCCATTGTATAGTATCTTCTTACTGAAAACCAGTAGAGATCCCTTCTTTCCTTTTTCCAAGAGTAAGTGGTTGTACTTGTATAAATGCCCAAATGAGAGCTGAGGCTTGGGGTTCTAGTCTTAAGGATGACATTTTGTTCCTTGAGAAGTCCCCACGGCCTCAGCATCCTTGCCTATAAAATAAAAGGCCCTGGGCTTGGTATTTGTTCAGCTCTCACACATTCCATGGGTCTATTTAACAAGCATCAACTTGCAAGTGTTCATGTGGCACACCCAAAAGGGAATTTGTCCTGTTCTGGCTCCATTTAGTGAAGCCTGTTCTGTACTGTTTCTGCCAATGTCAATTGGACCTACCTAGTTCACACATCTTTCTGTAGCAAGTCCAGGTAGGGTTATGTTTTATTAGATTTTTAAAGGAGAAAAAAAATCTATGAATGCACTGTGGATATTTGAGTGTAAGCAGAATGTTAATAAGCTGTGCATTTTATGTTCCACCGGGATCGGTTTATTAATGCTTTGTTTACACATGAAGATCCAGAGTTGCATTAACTAGCAACAATCACTGCACACATATAACCATAGGGTGGTTTGCTGTAGTACCTCCAATCTTTCCAATATGTTAATGTAAACACTTAGACAGATACCTGGAAGGCAAATATTTCTGTCATGGTTCTGTTCTCATCTTCATTTTATAAGCCTCATTCAGAACAGGGCAGGAATCCTCCTGTATTCCATACTAGTGTGTATGTGACCTTCTTTATAGACAGATTGGGAGAATTCTTAGTGGCTTCTATGATTTCACAACATTCACACATTAAAGTTCAGAGTCTTCATCAGTTGTCTTTATATAACTCTAGCTATTTCTATTCCTACTTGTGAATGCACAGACTTATGCAAATGCAAGACGATGGAAAGCATGGCTTGCCTCCAGGGCCCACTCTACAATGTGGGATTGCTGCCACTTGCCTGCTACAAAAAAAAACCTTCTTTTCTGTGCCCACAGCCACGGAAGGGCTTCTATGGACCTTCCTGCCTTTTGGCATGAAAAGAACGTCTGAACTGAATACTGTCTAAAGAATGCTTCCCGACTATGTGGAAGGCATTACCCCAGGTGACTTCCTGAGTCACACCAGCCAATGGGCCCAGAAAGACAGCAGCTGTGAATCAAGCCATGAACTTTCTGGTCACAGGGAGTTTCTTGTTTAACTATTTTACCACCACTTACTCCAAATTATACTCTCTTGGTTGTCAGGAATCTGTCTTCTTTAGCTTAAGCACACAGTGATTCATCACTTATTGGGAACTACAGAAGAGGAAACTCAGTAAAACCTCCTGTTAAAAGTTGACCCAGAATTATGTAAGTGGGTGAAATGAATAGCAGAAACAGATGACTTTAATGCATCTCATCTGCTCATTACCTGCAGGGCAGATGCATATATTTGTGACTATTGCAGCACAGGCTCCATTTTTCTTTTACCACATCTTTGACCCCCTTCAGTGCATTAAAGATCCTTAAGTTCCCTTTCTTAGAAAGTTATATATAATCTCAACATTCCTCAATTTCCATCCTGTGCTTCTCATGTGATCAACAAAAATATATCAATTCTTGTAAAACTGTGAAAGCTACTTCTTGTTTCTATGAAAACTGGGATTCGTTCTTAGCCTTTCCTTGCAATGTATCCCCATGCCCACTCCCTTCCAAATGTGTGACTTTAATTCATTATTCTTATCATCTGTTACTTTCACTATAGATATTTATTCAATTTCAATCTTAGAATTCATCTGTTTGTGGTGCATGTAGATCTACTTAACCTTACCCAAGAGTTTATCACTAAAAATGAAATTGTCTTTGAATCATTTACTCCATGTATCTCCAGGAAACATAGATGGTGGCCTCCATCTCCCATGACAGATAATATTCTTGTCCTTGATTACCCTACTTGACTTGCACAAAAAAACCTACCCAAATGCTCACCATTTCTTCATGCTCAGCACAGTCCCTGCATGGAGGCTTCCATGACGACCCTTGCCTTTATGGGTCACCTCTCCTCTGCAATCCCAGAGCATCGATGCTCTGTGGCACAGCAGATCCTGTGTCATACTGACCAGTGCTGCTCTGTGTGAGGTGCTCCTGTCTTGCCAATTACGTTAGTATTTTCTTGATGTCTGTGTAATGTTACTAGATCTTGGTGTCTTCCCTGGACCTCTGCCTCCTCCCCTATAAAGAATAAAATGAACTCTCTTCTGGATCCCCTATCTATTTTCTCTCTAGAATGATGACGTTCCCCTGTAGAAAAATGAAAGTAATTTTTTTTTCTGATATTCCTTGTGTATTAGTCTGTTCTTAACACAATTAATAAAGACACACCCAAGACTAGGTAATTTATAGGGAAAGAGGTTTAATTGTCTCATAGTTCCACATGTCCAGGGAGACCTCACAATCATGGCGGAAGGTGAGTGAGAAGCAAAGTCACATCTTACATGGTGGCAGGTAAGAGGGCATGTTCAGGGAAACTTCCCTTTATAAAACCATCAGATCTTGTGAGATTTATTCACTATCACAAGAACAACATGGGAAAAACCCAGCCCCATGACTTGATTACCTCCCACCAAGTCCCTCTTACAACACATGAGGATTATTACAATTCAAGGTGACATTTGGGTTGGGACACAGAGCCAAACCATGTCACCTGACTGTACTACTATTAAATAGATTGTAAACGCATAGAAAGTGAGTCAATGCTTCATTCACCTTTCTATCTTCTATGCTCAATGCAGAACTTTTAATAAGTGTTTGTTTCATACGGAAGGGATAAATGGGTAATAACCAATTGTTGAGATTTTTAAACCCCTTGTAGTGTTTTCACATTCAACTTATTAAATGTTAGAGAATCAATGAATCAATAAATACTGCACATCAGCAGTTCAGTCTTTTTTTTTTTTTTTTTTTTTTTTTTTTAGGTGGAGTCCTGCTCTGTCACCCAGGC
The DNA here is from genome assembly GCF_002776525.5 of Piliocolobus tephrosceles. NCBI lineage: Eukaryota > Metazoa > Chordata > Mammalia > Primates > Cercopithecidae > Piliocolobus > Piliocolobus tephrosceles. Next base: position 41,669,784 of record NC_045438.1, read on the forward strand.
TGGAGTGCAGTGGTGCAATCTCTGCTCACTGCAAGCTCCGCCTCCTGGGTTCACGCCATTCTCCTGCCTCAGCCTCTCGAGTAGCTGCGACTACAGGCGTCCACCACCACGCCCGGCTAATTTTTTTGTATTTTTAGTAGAGACGGGGTTTCACCATGTTAGCTAGGATGGTCTCGATCTCCTGACCTCATGATCCGCCCACCTCAGCCTCCCAAAGTGCTGAGAGTTGCAGATGTGAGCCAACAGTTCAGTCTTATATTTTGACTGGCCAAAGTTATTTTTCCTGCCCAGATTTTCCCAAATGAGTAAAGCATTCAATTATGTGCGAGAGATAGTCAGTCATTGTTAAGATGCAAATAAAATGTAGCACTCTGCACTGAAAAATGTGACCTAAAAATAGTTTCTAGTTTATACATAATATGCCTAGAGAGGTGCAGAAATGTTCAGTGATTTCTATGTGTTTGATGGCTCCAAGAGCAACATCAAAGTATCATTTAAAAAAAAAAAAAAAAAAAAAGGCTGCTAAATGTGAAAAGCTGACAGTCATCCATGGCTCCCGCTGAGGGTCTGCCTCATGGCTGGTTTCAGGGAGAGATATTTTCTTTGTGTCATCAAAGTTGACAGTGAATATTAAAGTGGACTGTCACCTTGCCTGAGACCTCTAACAAAATACCTCTCTATCTCTTCTTTCTATGCTCACAGCAAAAGAGCTAACCTAAAAATCACATCAGCCAGTTCAACCCACTGTTATTTCAAAGTGCAACCCACATGTGAGAAAGGGGCCTGTGGCAAGCCGTTCAAGGTATTAAAACCATGACTCACTGAGAGACAGAGAAAAAGTATTCTCTGCACAGAAATTCAGTACCATGTTATTGCTAAAATTAAAAAATATTAAACCCTCAAAACAAGCCTGCAATGTATTTGTATAAATGGTGGCATTAGAACATGAATCTGTGAAAAAGTTCTAATTTTTCAGTAAATTCATGGAAGAATATAAGATCATATCAAATAGCAGAAGCAAAACGGAGGAGATGCATCTGAAAAATGCTTTCTTTAACTGAATGAAGTCATAGAGTTATGAGAAGGGAAGAACAGTCTGGCTTTCTTGGCAAGGCCATATTTAAACCAAGTTTGGAATTAATTTTAAAAAGATTATCATTCCACAAAAAATATATCAGCTGCATCATTTTCAACAGCAGTTACTCTGCACCGTGGACAGAGATCCCTGCTTGTGTCTCTCTGGCTCATCACAAGGATTGAGAGTTTCTAATAGGAACCACAGTCCCTGTGTTGCACATGGTACAAAGACTCTCACTTTGCATTTTATAGCAAACCACCTAGTCTTTCTGAGAGTTTACAATCCTGTATCCAAAACGCATATGCATGATCAAATGAGGCAACAATTCAGGAATAAAATCAATCTTACAATTAGAAAATATTGCTTTATCTTTTATTTCATGCAAGTAGTGGCTGAAGATTGTTGAGAGCAAAGGAACATTAGTAAGTGTCTCCACAATGTCAAAAGAGGTTGAAGAATGAAAGATTCACTTAGTCTCTCAGTTGTTTATGTTGGTGGTGAAAACAGATATTTGACTGTTTGTGAGCTGAATTGGTCCCTTTGAAAATTGCAGAGTGTAACTTGGAGGAATGACGAGCACACAATTATTTAAAAGGGCAAAAAGCAGTGTAAACATATGGGTAAGAATAATGGAGAACTCTGGAGTGGAGGCTGCAGAATGTGGTGGAAAACGCAGTTTCATCATGAGGCTCTAGTGGCAGATGTTTGCTTCAGGAGCCAGAGCTCATGATTGGCAGCTCACTTCAGGAGGCTGTGTGAAATGTGTCCGCATTTGGTCCAGAACAAGCCTGTGGAGCTTTAAGCATATAAGTGACTTAAGCAGGAAATCCTAATGCAAAAAGTTAAGTAAATTAAATATGAACTGAAAGTTCCTTAAAGAAAAACACCATCAGATGGATCTGAAAAAATTTGGAGGAAGATCTGTGGTGTCACAAAGATCTGTCCTGGGCCTTGTTGTGTTCACCATTTCTCTGTGATTCATTTGATAATATAGATTCTATTTCTATCATTTACAAGAAAAATTTTTTAAAAATTGAATTGAGATCTGAAATTATCTCAAAGGCTGGGACGATGGGCCAAATCCAACACCAGTAAATCTCATTCCTCCTTCAGGACCTAACTGAAATCGTATTTCTTCAGCAAGTTCTTTCCCAAGCATTAGACCAGGCAAGGTCTCTCATGTGCTTCTGGAGTATCTTGTCTTGTCCTTTTCTTTGTGGCAGATTGTAAATTTGTTGAGGGCAGGAGAACAAGTCTATCTCATTCACAATTGGACTCCTAGTGCTCATAGCAGTTCCTGGCACATAACAAGTGTTTCATACAAATTCTTTGAGTTAAAAAAAGAATATACAAAATGTCATGCATTTTGGCTAAGGGCATTAGTGTGTGATTAGAAGATGTAGCAGTGGGGTGGTGGAGATTGTGATTGCTAAAGAGTGTCAGATATGACAGCAAGATATGGAAACCTCACTATATCAACAACAAGTCAAGACTTCAAACAGTTAGTACAGCACAATAAATTCAAAATTCCACCAAATAAGAAGGAGATAGTTCACCTCCAGTCATCCTTGAAATTGTGTATCCAGCTCTGGGGGGAAAATGACAAACTGAAATTAATCCAGAGGCAAGCTAACTTGATAGTTGGGCCTGTGAACCACGAGAAAGGCCTAAACCCCTGAGGCTAATTAAAACCAAAAAAATAATTTTTGGATCTTACCTTTAAGTCTAATCCATTTTGAACTGATCTTTGAGTATGGTGTAAGATAAGGATTCAATCTCACTCTATTGCATGTGAATATCCAGTTTTCCCAAAACCATTTGTTAAAGAGACAATCCTCTCCCACTGTGTATTCTTGATACCCTTGGTGAAGATCAGTTGACCATATGCAAGTGAGTTTATTTATGGTCTCTCTATTCCATTCCATTGGTCTTGATGTATTTCTTTATGTCAGTCTCATATTGTTTTAATTAATTTAGCTTTATTATATATTTTGAAATCAGAAATGTGATGTCTCCAGCTTTGTTCTTCTTTCTCAAGACTGCTTTTGCTATTCAGGATCTTTTGAAACTTCTATAAAAAATAGGAGGAAAGCTTCTTGACACTGGTCATGGCAATGATTTCTTGGATATGAAACTTAAAGTATGGACAAGAAAAGCAAAAGTAGACCGTTAAGACTACATCAAACATAAATGAGTCTACACTGCAAAGGAAATAATCAGCAAAACGACTGTTTCTTTTGCAACCTACAAAATTAAGGAAAACATTCGCTAATTATATATCTGATAAGGGGTTAATCTCCAAAATATATGTAAGTAACTCCTACAACTCAATAGCAAAAAATCAAATAATCCAATTTTTTTAATTAGGCAAAGGACTTGAATAGACATTTCTCAAAAGAAGACATACAAATAGCTAAAAGGTATATGAAAAAAAAGGTTCAACATCACTAATCACTAAGGGAAATGCAAATTAAAACCACAGCAAAATAGCACTTCACATATGTTAGATCGGGTATTATCAAAAAAACAAAAGACAACAAGTTTTGGTGAGGATGTGGAGAAAAGGGAACCCTTGCACAGTTGTGATGGAATGTAAGTTGGTACAGTCGTGATGTAAAATACTGTGGAAGTTCTAAAAAATTTTTTAAACAGAACTACTATATGATCCAGCGATCCCACTTCTGAGTTTATATCCAAAAAAAATTGAAATCAGGATCTCAAAGAGATAGTGCACACCCATGTTAACTACAGTATTATTCACAATGACGAAGACATGGAAACAACCTACATGCCCATCAACAGATAAATGGATAAAAAATGTGGTCTATACACTCAATGGCGTATTACTCGGCATTGAAAAAGGAGATCCTTCCACATGAAACATCATAGATAAGCCTGGAGGACATTATGCTAAGTGAAATAAGCCAGTCACAGAAGGAAAAATACTGCATGATTCTTCTTATATGAGGTAGCAAAAATAGTCAAACTTCAGGAAGCAAAGACTTGGATGGTGGTGCCAGGGACTGGGTAGAGGCAGAAATTGGGAGTTGTTGTTCAATGGGTATAAAGTTTCAATGATGCAAGATGCATGAATTTTTGAGGTCGGCTATACAACACTATGCCTATAGTTTACTGAATTGTGCACTTAAAAATTTGTTAAACAGGCTGGGCACAGTGCCTCACACCTGTAATCCCAGCACTTTGGGAGACCCGGGAGACCCAAGGAGGTGGATCACCTGAGGTCAGGAGTTCGAGACCAGCCTGGCCAACATAGTGAAACCCTGTCTCTACTAAAAATACAAAAAATTAACCAAGCGTGGTGGCAGGCACCTGTAATCCCAGCTACTCAGGAGGCTGAGACAGAAGAACTGCTTGAACTGGGAGGCAGAGGTTGCAGTGAGCCAAGATTGCGCCACTGCACTCCAGCCTGGGTGACAGAGTGAGACTCCGTCTCAAAAAAAAATTGTTAAAGAGTGTATATCACATTAAATATTCCTACAAAAAAAAAAACCACAAAATAAATAAATATTCTTTTAAAAAAATGTTTATTTTATTTTAAGTTCCATACACATGTGCAGGACCTGCAGGTTTGTTACACAGGTAAACATGTGCCATGGTGGTTTGCTGCACCTATCAACCCATCACCTAGGTATTAAGCCCCGCATGCATTAGCTATTTATCCTGATGCTCTCCATCACCTCCCCTGCCACCAACAGGCCCCAGTGTGTGTTGTTCCCCTCCTTGTGTCCATGCGTTCTCATTGTTCAGTTCTCATATATAAGTGAGAACATGCAGCATTTGTTCGGTTTTCTGTTCTTGTGTTAGTTTGCTGAGGATAATGGCTTGCAAAACTCATGATCTTGTTTCTTTTTATGGCTGCATAATAGTCCATGGTGTGTATATACCACAATAAATATATATTCTTGCCTAATACAAACACACATGTACACAAAGATGCACAAGGAAACTTTTAGATGTGAATATGTTTCTTGCCTTGATTTTAGTGATGGTTTCACAGGTGTATGCCTGTATTAAAATTAATCAAATTGTACATTAAATATGCCAATTTACTTCAATAAGGGTGTTAAACAATTAAAAATGAGACTGGTGGGAAGACCAGAAAGCAGTCTTCACATATTTAAAGGGTTGTTCTGCAAAAGAGGGATCAGACTTTTTACAGCATCTGGCACCGGAGGACAGAGAAAGGGGCAAGGCATATAGATTACAAAGAGGTAAGATTTAAAGCTTGATGAGAGGAAAAATCTTAATAATTATAGCTATTTAAAAATAAAATATGCTTATTTAACTTTTAAAGGTGATATTATGGACAAATACTTAATGAAAAAGGATAAAAGATGGTTCTAAAACATGAGTAGTACAATTCTTTTAGAATAAAGGTATGCATACCCAGGCACGTGTGCATGCGCGCGCACACACACCTGGGCACATACATCAGAATGTTCACGGTGTTTATCTCTGAGTGATAGTATTACAGCTATTTTTAATTTTTATTTTGTACATTTTGGTTTTGTTTTCCAAAATTATTACAGTGAATGCAAATTATTTTTCTTATGACAGGAAAATACTGTACAGCAAATATGGTTGTGGGACCTGGGGAGTTCCATTTTGTTGGAGATGTTTGAGCAGAGACTGTAGTTGCTGTTGTTAACTCTCAGGATGTTGAAAAGGAGACTGTTACAGACAAGAAGGTGGCTATTACCTCTTTTAACCTCAATGGTGCTTCAGAGCCTGAGAATCTATTGCACAAAATAGTAATTATAACTAGTAATTATAACCACTGTAACTATTAACATATAACCTGTAGTTATTAATAGTTATGATTAATAAAGTCACAGAATCTCAGATTTGTCAGGGGAACTCAGAAGTCAACTTTCCCAGTCAATATAGACAGTATGAAAAATCCTTGGCCACACACACAGATAGAGGATTGCCCATGGAATGTATAGCCTTTCCTGCTGCCCACTGGTCTACACTAGCAGGTAAGAAACACATGTGTCTCTAAACACCCAGCCCAGTGGTACATGAAATGATCTTCATCTATTTGTGTCTCAAGCATGAAATGATAGCCTATGCACAATCTTTTTGTACTGTAGCCACTCTGATCTTTCAAAATGAGAAGAGGTCTTGTCACTAGTTGTACAATCTATTTTCCTTGACTTGAAATCTCATCTTTTATTTCTTCAAAGCGCATAAGGACTTTTTCTTTAATTGTATCTTGTGTTCTGTTATCAATCCCATTTGTTGTTGTTCTATCTCTGCTCAGGATGTCTGAACATTTTTACGTAGAGTAACCTTAACTGTGAACCTAAGTCGAATTCAAAACAAGACAGCTAACTCTAAGAAAAGCCTTAGGTAAAACTTTGAATATATTTATCTTGAATGCTACAAGATGTCCAAATTATCCCTAGACATCATCTCTGCACTTTCTTCAGACACCTAACCTTTCCTCCCTCTGCCACCTCAAATTCAAAATTCACACTTAGGAAAAAGATTTGTAATCTTTTCAAATCAGAGTTTATAATAGAAGCCAATCAACTAATTCTGTAAGTGTCTCTTAAATGCCCTAAACTGTGCAGGACCACTTCATTGCAAAAAAAAAAAACAAAACAAAACAAAATAAAACCTTTTGAAATCACAAGGTAATGTATAGCAATTAACAAATGAACATTATAAACAGTAAATGCTATTGGTAAATGCTACTTAGGTTCAGGAAATAAATTTGAGCTGACAAATTTGTGGTACTACCAATAAATGAAGGAATTGCTGTATAGTATGCTAGCAGGGATCCTGGGAAAGTTGGTGGAGATGGAAGTTCTAGCTGAATTTCAGAACCCTCCAATATAAACAGGCTTATCTGAGGGGACAGGTCAGTCCTACACACTATTGCAAGTGTTATCAAAGCGTGGTCCACGGACCAGCATCCTCTACACTACTTGGGGGCTTGTTAAAGATACATAATCGAAGGCCCCGTCCAGAACTAGTCAATAAAAAATCTAGATTGTTAACAAGCTCCCAGGGTGATTATTCATATGTACATTTAAGTTTGAGAAGCTCTGGTCTAAACAGTGGCGATTCCGCTCAGTTTCTTCGTATTTTAGTCCTGGGCATGTCAAAGCTACTTGCTTTTTTAAAATCAACTATTAATTTGTAGCCTTCAATTGTCACGGCAGCAAAATTAACTCATTACTTAACTTTATTCTATTTCTCATGCACTTCCCCCTCAACATCCCTTTTTTCCCCCCCTCAAAGGTGGTCCCTTGAGAATTAAGATTTTCACCGCCCAGCAACCAAGGCACTACCCCACATTCTACACGAGGGGGCGCATGAGGACTAAGATTCGGGATCTTCTAGGCCATCTTCTCCACAGTGATTTTTATCAGCGACGGCCCCCTTTCTCCAGGATTAGTTTCCCAATGGCATCACTTGGAAGCATGAAGAGTTGCTAGAATCCTCTCCTCTACTCACAAGCCAGGCATTTCCTGAAACCCTTGTGGCGTTCGCCGCTTTCCACCCCATGCCATTTCCCTAAGGGACAGGCATTCAGATGATCTACCCCCAGGGGTCCCAGGGAAGGAGGGAGAAGCATTGCTTTAAATACAAGGGCAGATCAGAGGGGCCCTTGGTCAATATCCCTGCTCTGGTTTCTCCTGTGTTTCATCTTCCATCAGGCCATGCAGCGTTGAGAGTCTTTGACACATCATCCCTCTCTTCAGATCCCCACCTCTCCAATATTTCAGCAGACCTTATAATCTAATTTTAAAAAACTCTTCCTCCATTCTGTTCTTGTACTGCAAACAGAGAGTAGTTGAGTGAGTGGCGTGAGGATGAGGAGTCCAGAGCTGAGGCTTGTGGATTTCCTGAGAAGTTATTCACTCAACGTTTGGCCTGGAGAATAATTAGAAAAATGAATGTTTCATTCCCTTGGGAAGCCTTTTTCTTTGTCCATTGGAAACCAATACTGGCTCTGCGGCTGTGTTTTAGAGAGTGTCCAGTGGCACTAACTTGCTAAATCCATGAGGTTTATCAGTGCTACGCACAGTGCCCATCATGTGTTGGGAACAAGGAACTCACAAACGCATTTTGACAATTACTATGAAATTTTCAGTGTCATATGGGTCTTCCACTTCCTAAAAGCTTTTGTCCTGGTGCAAGCCTTTATTTTAACTGTAATTTTTCCCTAATAGAGTTCTATTTCAAACTTTAACAGTTGTAATTATTTGTATCAACCTGCAATCCCACACTTAAACAAATTGGAGCACACTCCAGAACAAAATCAAAATGGCTTCAAAGAATGACAGAAAAACATTTCTTTTGGCAGGGAGTAACAGGAAGCCAGAAGGAATAGAGGAGAGATCCAGTGGAGAGGGTAAAGCAACGGGAGGCCTTTCCATATGTGTAGTCTCTTTAAACAATTACTGGGATTCTTTATGTTGCCTATGCAGGATACAACCGTATCTCTTAGTATAAATGGTCTCCCCACCCCCACAATTCTTGTGGCTATTACCAAACAGTGCTTTTTATAAAAGAAAAAGAATATGACAAAGCAACCACAAGGAAGGTAAAAAGAAGATAAAACCCAGGGCTAGACGGTACACCCAGCCAATGCTCAATAACGATCACCTTAAATATTTGTGTGGCACAAGGTACAGAGTGGGTTTCTTTCACATTGATTTGGAAATTCATAGCTTCTTCAGGCTTCTTGTCATAAATACCATGTGAAATATTTTATGACATGGCCCTGTGGATCCTGAAATGCTCGGTCCCGTTCTGTCTAGAAGTAGCATTTCCCTTTTCCTTTTGGGCCCCTCACCAAGAGCACTTAGCATCTGAGGCATCTCTCTGGTTATACTTTCATCAGATTGTGAAGCGGCCGTGTATTCCTTGCACTTTGCCACCAACACAAGCACTTTCATTGTTATCATTTACTGATATCAAGTAAAGAAATAAGTCAGATGAATCATCATATACTGTGTATTTATCACAAAATGGAGCCTACCCGTTATGCCTGGGAGAGTACTGGCATGACCCAGTTAACTTCCCTAGGGCTGGATACCCTTCAAGTCTTCCTCCATGAAGGAGAATCTTTCTCCTTGTATGAGCCAACAACACATTTTAGTGCACTCATTTCCTCAGCAATTTAGATCTGTTTTAATTGGGTAAATCTTTCATTACATAAATACAAATATTAGCAGGGGCCAGAGGGTATATCAGGCACACCAAAGCAAAGTGGCTGGAGGTGCTGTGCCCCACCAATTAGTCTTTTTTTTTCACTGTGATAGTTTCTGTTCCTTAACATAAGACATCAGGTAGAAACCATTCCATCTGCAGACAAGAAAATACATCTAGTGTCCGATCTACATGTATTTGTATGGCTGGGAGGAGAGGGTAGACCATTCCAGGACTGGGAAGCCATCCAGGGAAACAGGAGGAAGAGAGCCAGAGAAGTGTGTTTAGAGTGGAGAGAGCATGATTAGACTCAAGCAAAGGAGCACATCACAGAAGGAAAGAAGAATTATTTTGGAAAGGTGGGCAGGACAGTTTGGGGGGTGCCCTGAGAGCTAGTAAGGGGTCATGGTCATGATAGCATAGGCAGTTGGGAGCCCTGCCATGACTTAGAGTGGTGGCATTTGAAAGAGAGTAGGGTTAGGCATGCAGAGTGGATTGGGGCAACATAAGTCTATGGCGAAACTTATTCATGTCTTTTTAAAGTCTTTTCGGTTACAAGTGTCAAAGCCAGAGAAGTTCGGCTAATCAATAAATAAGAACTTACTGTAAAGATGGAAAGTCATCCTCAGAAGTCTATAGCAGATGTAGTCAGGCCTCTTTTGACTCTGGTTCATTCCTTGGCGTTGCCTTTTGGTTTTCTCTACACACTGACTTGTTCTGATTCTCCCTGTTGTGTGGCCACCATGGCTCCAAAATTCATGTCTGAGCCAAACACAGATGCTGATCTCTATTCATTTCTTTAAGGCCAATTCCAAATTCCCAAGAGAAAGATACTGATTGTTCAGCTTGGGTCAATGAGAACTCTGATGCAGTCTATGGCCAAAGTGGAAGGGTCATGGTGGATGCACAGTTACTTGGGCTTCCCTTTTGTGGAGAGGGGGATGATTCCCGAAGAAATGGTGTCATAGGCTGGGAGGGAACTCCAAAAGATGTTTACAACCACCTGCCAGAAGTCTGCTGGTGTATTTTAATCCTGCCATCCTGCAAGCTCAATGTCAGTAGGAAAAAAGAAAGTGAAAAATAGAGGGAATGTTTGTCATATTTCTAGGAACATTGCAGGTTTAGGACACACTGAAGTGCCAGCCACGGGGGTAACATCAGGATAGAATGGTCTGGGCAAAGCTGAATGGGAAGAGGCATTTCCACAAAACTGCCCAAGGCAGTGTGCACTCTTAGGGTCTGAAGAATTCAGAGACCCAAGGGGGGTTGCTATTTAGAATAGCTCAGAACATCACAGGTGTGCTGGCTTTCTACTTTAATGTGAAGCTGGGTGTGGAGTTTTTAAAGCACTATGCAAGACCTCACAGTTCCCAAAACATGGAAGGAAGTGTTTGACCTCAGAACATTCTCATATTATTAATCAACACACCAAATATCTACCAAGGACCCACTCTGTGCCCAGTGCTGTTCGACACTATAGTGCTCGGTCAGGGCTGTAGACACACAAGGGCCATCCCTCTGCTGTTGTAGAAAGTCCCTTCCGGGGTTCTGGAGGGAGTTGGATTCCGGGAAGTTTCCCAGACTCCTCTCAGCCTCCTTTCCCAAACCCAAAGAAACGTGCTCCCTCCACCCTCCTCTTCTGCCTGCCAGAGTTTCCAGATTTGTTCTGTTTTGCAGTTGCGTCAAGCCACACTCAATTCCAATCCTAGCAGAAGGCATAAATTAACATTTTATTATGCGTGCTTGTTAGGGTCTCTTAAAGCAGACATGCAAATTCAAGGCTCCCATAGTAAATTAGGGCATACCCAGATTTCACTGAAAATAAACCAAGTTGCCCTGGCCAAACCCTTGGAAAGCAGCACTTCACTGAGCTATCCTGGGACAGATGCTCCCCTCGGCTCCTGCCCCAGGTTGTTTACCCTGGCTCCTGGCCACTTCCTGCCCCGTTTGGCACCCCAGTACTCTCTGTCCAGCTGCCACTGGCTCATAGGACTCTTGGTCGACTTTCACTTACAAGGAACCAATTTTACAAGCAGCTGTAGGTGAGCCTTTTACGGGCCTCTGGCGAGTGAATGAGAGGCCTCAGGCCCTCTCCCACAAGCAGCTGGACAAATATATCTGCCTTGGTCTTCCAGGGGGGCCAGCTATTTTGAGGCTCCCCTTTGACTGACTCTTCCTACTACTGTGCCTTCAATTGCAGCTTATAGATCTTAAAACCTTGTAGAACAGGAACTTCAAGGTAGACAGAGCTTGATTTGATCTGGCTTGGCTGTGGCAGAGGAATTCGAATTAGCAAAATCAAAAGTGAGAAGTAGTTAGTATGCACTGAGGCTCTACTAGGTTCCGTTTTTAATTGTTCTGTGGCCTTTGTTTCCAACATGCTGATTAGATCATTCAATTTTGTGTGTGTTTGGAGAAAGGTGGACAGGGGAAAGAAAGAAAGTTTTCCACATCGCCACTTTAATTTTCAAAGTGCCCTTTCACATCCCTCATTATTATAAACATCTGCCTCCTTGGGAGCATGCGTGGAAGATCCCACCCAAATAAAGAGAGAAGGTGGTAAAGGCAAGGAAGCATCAGAGCCCTCCTGAGTCAGCCCACCAGCATCAGTCACAGATCGGAAACCCTAGTTCTGACCCGGTAGGTAGAAGAACTGACTTCGGGGGACTTGTGCCAGCCTAGATGAGCATGACAAGTATTCGCAGGGGATATTTGAGCCTCCTTATCTTAGAGGTTACACTGGAAGACATCATCAAATGGGTCCTATGTAGTGCGAGCGTGTGGCAGTGCCTCTAGCATTCCTGCAACCCTGCTTCCAGAAGACTACTTGTCCCTCCACCCCTGTGGCTCTCAGAAAGCTGAGTATTCCTTCTGAGTGCTGGAAGATACACTGGAACCTGTGGCTACCACTCTGAAGGCTCCAGTTTTCTGCCATGTTGCTATCTCTATTTTATTTCTCCTTCCAAGCAGATGCTTCTTAACCTCCTTCCTCCTACCTCTCACCTCGCTCCCAGCTTTTCTGCATCCTTTCTGTCCTTGTTTCACTCAGTTCTTCTTTGCATCTCATTTCACCTTCCTGCTCTATAGAGAGCTATGTGTGGCTCTTACCTTCCCCCAGTGGCATTTAAAGTGTTTCTTGGTGCAAAACATCCTATTCATTGCCATAGAAACAGGAAGCTCAGTGTGGAAGAAAAAGGAAAAAAAGAAGTCTGACACTCCGAAGCTGTGCAATTCTGTTATTTTGCCCAAATCCATAAATGGCAACATGCTGGGAGATATGCAAAAGCCCACCCGCTGCTAGAACCAGAGAAGGAAGGGCCTTCCATTCCTAGGAGACTGTCTGCAGGTTTTAAACCAGGCCCTTAAACCAGGCGAGAACTGGCTCAGTGGAAAGAATTGCTACTTTTCCTTCGCATGGAAACTCACAGCTGAATCTAGGGAAGTCAGACTGCCAGGACCCTGAGTGAGGAGTCAGATAGACCTGGTTCTATGATAAATGCTGCCTCTTAAAAGCTGCAGCCTTTTGGACTTTTCACTTAACCCCTCTCAGTCTCCTCAGCTGTAAAATAAGGATATGAATATTGCCACGACCTTTTTGTCAGGGTCTGATAAGGCATGTGGTGCTGCACCTTCATTGCACTCCTGTTTCCTTACCCCATCCTTACCCCATCTGTTCATCATGGTGAACACCTCCCCGACATAAAACTAAGAGAAGAACTTCACATTCACATAATTCCTAAAATAAAGCCAATCAGCCACAGCATTTTTAAAAATGTACTAAAAAGTATTTATTTTTTACATCTTCATGCAAAACCTGGACAGAAGCCTTCTCCAAACCATTGATTTCCAAGATGCATCTTCAGCCTACCCTGAGTGCTGCCTTTTTCTTCTGGGTCCCAAGCACTCTAGAAGTTGTTATTCCCTAAACTGAGAACAGGCTGGGTAAGCGTGCTTCAGAGCTACAAGCTAACAATGTGAAGTTTGCTGGTTTAATCTCTACCCAGCCAGTGGGTCTCTCAGAGGTAATCTATATTCTATTCCCAGAAATGCACCCTACCTTTCAACAACTACCTTTGTTCTGCATCTCTTAGATTCTGCATTTGGCATCCATTAATCACAGGGACAAATGAACAGCCACAGTTGTTTGCATCTTCCCTGTGATCCACTTGCACTGGCCTATAAAAATTGCATTAACAACCCTTCGATCCACCCCAAACTTGTACCTCAAACCACCTCATTTAACTAACTCCCACAAACCAAGTCAATAGTCCCCTTCTCTTCAGGGCCAGGTACCAAACGACCAGAAACCAGCCCACTAGACCAGAGCTCACTGACATTATTCAAACCGAGCCACCCAAAGCTGTTTCCCTACCCTCCCTTGGCTCTCCTATAAAAAACACAATGAGGACTCTGGCCGTGGTCTCCCTTGCACCTCATTCTGCCTCCTGACCAAACCTGGTGCCTCCCCATGTGGCCTTCTCTGGTGTGGTGGCCCCTTTCTCTTAAAAACTGTAGGTAATAAAAACCTTCTTTCAATGGCACTGGCTTCTCTTGTCATCACTCATTTACCTTCATAAATTAAGAGCCGGGCACAAATCAACCTCGTCCACATCTGTCATACCAGTGACAGAAATACCCTGGTAATGAGGTGTAACTGGTTCATCATGTACACATCACACGCTTGGTGGTGCTAGCTCAGCAGCATCTTCATCTATAAATAAGGCAACCGTATATCCCACTGTGCCCTGTAGAGTCCACATTTACCCCTAGTTGACCTGTACAATTATTAATAGTGGCCTCATTCACTCTCAAAGTGATTCTGGTTTGGAATATAAATGATATGGTTACCCTACTATAAAGGACAGAAAAATATTCTTCTATGAAATAGGTAAATGTCTTTGTTTCAGGGGACTAATTGCAACTGAGTCATTCAGTGCCATATTTCCACTTGAGGAAAGGGTCTAAATGAATGGTACAGACTTTCTAAAAATACAAGTGCTTGTCTTCACATAATATGCAAGAAGTTCAAGAGGAAAAACCAGCTGCATGAAGTGTGTATACAAAGCAGAGCAAGAATCATGATTACGCTGAGTTTTCTTTCACAAGCATCAGGGATGATGGTAGCTTTGCTCACTGTGACCCAGAAGCCGGACCAGGGTAGGAGTCACTATGGGCCAAACGATCAGGTGATTAGCTCATGTTTTCATGTTTGGTATCTGACAGGAGATTTAGTCATTCAGTCATTCTGCAAATATATTTTGTCTCTAATATGTGCAGAACACTAGGGATACAATTAGAATGAGTTTCAGTTCCTGTCTTCAAGGAGTTTCTTCTGTAAAGGAAGACATTAACACACACAAGAAGTATTTCAAAAGGCACAAGCACAGGTTACCATGGGACCATTTACGAGGAGCACTTATGCTAGTCCTGGGGGTTATTAACTGACTTTATGAGTGAAATTTGGGGTGGGTGGGGGGAGACCTGAGGGTGGATTATAAGAGCCTAATTCTATCTGAACCAGTGAGCATAGAGACCACTGTCTAAGGTCCTGGAAACCAAAGGACAGAACCTGAGGGCATTGGAGCACGAGAGTGGGGGACAGTCCAAATTCAAGCAACCAAATGAACAGAATATAATGATTGCCTGAATGCTGCAGAAAATCCAGTCCCAAGTTCTAGCATTTCTTGACAGGTAGAAATGAGGAATGTTAAGGACCGCTAAGAAAAAACATACATCAAACCCAAAATATCAGAGAATTGATTATGAATGCTCTAGATTTTTACCCCAAGCCTAAACTCATCCCATTCTTCCCTAGGTGCCAGGACTGGTGCTCATCTCTGCCCTTCAATGCTCTAGCCTCAGTTCCAAGGAGGAGAAGGATCAGGTACGTGCCAGGGACAACTTCCTCATCATCCTCCCAGGGAAGTCTGTTGGAGGTTGTTTGTAATCAAGCCCTAAAAATCTATGACATGCAGCTGCACTGTCTGTGATGGCACGTACGTCAAGGAGAAAAATTCATGATTTAGGAATGCATAGAGCTATGTTTTCCTCCTCCATGCCCTAGTCAGATGCAGAGTTGTTTTGGTCCTCTACAGAGTTATAAATAAAGAGCCAGCTCTAAAGATTTGCTGAAGCAAACCCAAGGCTGAAGGAGCAATCCTTCTTAATTGACCTGACTTACACAATGCTTCTGGCGTATGGTCTTGCTCTCCCCAGACAAAGAGAATGCCTATAAAAAGAAATACATAATATTGGCCCTAGCATTCTTTTAGAGTCACAGAATGTAAGACTCAGGGGATATTAGAGATCATTTTGCCCTATGCATGCATCTTACAGATCAAAAGTGCCAGAGGTTGTGGAGCTATTTAATAGGGTTCCTTGACTGGGATTCGTTTTTATTTCAGAAACAAACACAATTGGATTCAATACCTTGGAAAACAGAATTTTGGTAGACTTCGAAGTTATAGACAGCTGTCTCTGTTGCATCCTTGATACACTTAGAATAAGCCAAAGAGTAAAATAGGCTGTGTACTACACCTCAAAGTATTCAGTGCCTCATAATACAATCCCCAGGACCTGTCATCGAACTTCTCCTGATTAGTGTCCACTACTTGAATGGGTCTTTCCATCCTCTTACATGTCACCAAATGTCCCTATTATGTTTCCTGTTCTCAGTGCCCTGATAGAAGGGTACTGGTCTGATAAACTCATTCGCCCCAAGGTGTACATATAAAGAGTAGCCTAATGAGAGTAAGTCTGTAAAATGCTTATTCACTAAACAACAATTTTTAAACATAGAGGCCAACATTTTTGAGTATCAGGGTGCAGAAATTGCACCAATCATTTTAACCACATCATCTTATTTAATCTGGACAATTCTACAACGTAAGTATCATATTATCCCCATTTTTTGGATGAGTAAAGCAAGGTTTGGAGTGGTCTCCCAAAGTCATACTATTAATAATGGTCAAGCTGGGATTTGAATACAGGCCATTTTAATCCAAAGCCTACAGTCTTCACCACAGTGCCATGAATTGTGACTGCTATAAATAACAACAACAACAACAAAAACCATAACACTTGCATATCTGCTTTAATGTATTTCTTCCGAAAGCACAAATCCTGGCCATTCAGACTGGTTTACTTTCTTTTTTTCTCCAGCTTTATTGAGACACGATTGTCAAATAAAAAGTGTGTATTTTCAAGGCGTACGATGTGAAGATTTGATATACATATACATTATAAATGATTACCCCATCAATTCACTTCCAAAAGCTTTCATATAACCGCTTATTGGCAGCTTCCTCATATCTCTGTGTTTCCATTCATTAATTTGGCCCTAGTAATTTCAACAGCTATAAAAAATAACAGCAAGTCCAGACCTTCTCTGGCAATGAAGCTGCCTCCATTTTTCCAAGATCAAATGTTGCGGCTGGGAGTGGTGACTCAGGCCTGTAATCCCAGCACTTAGGGAGGCCGAGGTGAAATGTTTAAATTAAGAAAAAAAAAAAAAAGGTACAATGTCTTTGTAATTCCTCCGTGCCCTGTCTTCAGTCGTATTATTTTCTTCATCATCATTACTGTCCTGCTTCCTCCCTCAAGACTCTGTTCAAACCCCTCTGGCTTCTGGAAATGGTCTCTGTTACTGTAAGTGGTCAGAGACAGAAGGGCCATGAACGTGGCCTAACCCACTCCAGGAAATCCATCACCTTTTCAACTTCCCCTTTCCTCACGCCTGCTCCCGCCCCCAGCTTACTCCTTTGCTTCCTCATTTGCAGCATAAGAAAATGTGCCCGGGAAACCAGCACAGGACAAATCCTGGAACACACTCAACAGTGAGAGAGCAGTCACGTCTCGGCCCAGAAGCTTGCAGTCAGCCTCCAGGGCTCTGAGGAGAAGGGGCCATTACCTCAGCCTCCCAGAGACAGACTCAGGCACCCTGGCACCGCTGCACACAGTGACACTGCCTGGCAGGGGACTGTTTTTCACTGTCTCTACTGTCTGTGGGGCTCCTGCAGCTGCCTCCAGTTCTCTAATCCAATCAGAGCTACATTGTCCTTTTTCTGTTATAATCATGCTCAGATTGCCAGACACAAGATATTTATCAGTTCTGGCAAACCCGTCTCTCTCAAGAGAGGCCATCTCTGAGTCAAGCTGAGCTGCCTCACCTGCCCAGACTGTTCAGGATCTTTCTTTGTAAGACTCCACTTTCTATGCCTTTTCCAATTCGTTCACATTCATTCATGCTCTCCAGGATCCTTGGGGCAATTTAGTGTCCTTGATAATGTCTTGGGTGAAGTGGAGAGCCCCACTTCCTGCAGGGTGGTGCATGACATAGAAAGGCTGAACTCCTCTGTTCACAGCATTCAGTCAAGGACCTACTGACGTGTTCTAATAAGCCATCTCCAAACTCCCCTCTGGTGGAAAACTGATGTACCTGTTCAAGGGGTGCAGACAATATTTAGAAGTTTTCCCCAAAAGTTATAATTACATTTTACATTTTTCTTTCAAGTAAGGCACAATAATGACCCCCCCAAGACGTGTACACACACACACACACACACACACACATACACGTTCTAATTCCCGGAACCCTGTGAATATGTGAACTTACCTGGCAAAGGGGATGTTGTAGCTGTGATAATTTAAGGATCCGGAGTTGAGGAGCGTATGTTGGATTATTCAGGTGGGATCAATGTATTCCCATGGGTCCTTAACTATCAGAGTACCTTTCCCAGCTGTCATCAGAGAGAGGCGGCTAAAACAGGCAACACTGCTGGCTTTGAAGATGAAGAAAGAGAACATGAGCCAAGGAATAAAGACAGCCTCTGGAAGCCAGAAAAAGCAAGAGAATGATTGTTCCCTAGAGGCTCTGGAAAGAAGGCAGCCCTCCAGACACCTTGCTTTTACCCCAGTGAGATGTATGTGGGGCCTCCAATGTCTAGAACTGTAAGATAATGAACTTGTGTTGTGTTAAGCCACTAAATTTGGTGATTTGTTATGGTGGAGGTGGGAAATGCATACAGGCCTAAAAGCAGGAACAGGTAGTTCAAGGACCTTTTCTTCTTAGAGCCACATTAGATCAGAAATTATCAAATACCCACCTCTTAATTGACAGTTACCCTCTCAACAGGCAACTGTCACAACAACTATGAAAAAAGACAAGGTCATTGTGTCATCAAATGGGACTTGCTGCTGTTTCCTGAAGAGATTCAACATGAGAAATTTTGAAAAAAGAAAGACAAAAAAGAAGGTGAAAGACCAACATTATCCTGAGCTGTTACATATTAATACTAACCCCGAGCTCATTTTCAATGCAAACTGTTAACCTTTAACAGGAATGTTCTTTTTGATTACAAAGGAAATAAGCACACTGCAGAATTAAGCATTTTGTTTTCTAGGGTCTGAAAGACATAAAGGAATACTGGAAATCTTTGAGATCATTTGGAGTCAGGGCGACTTGGATTGTGTCAACTCACAATGAAGGCTGGAGAACTTGTCTGCAGCCCATTGGCATTTGGGAATTACGCAGAGCCCAGTCATCACCCTTTCAAGTGGAGAAAACTAGATTCAATGCCATTCTGATACGAAGTGGTTACACTTGTCCAAATTTGATCAAGAGTGTTTAAAGCAAATGTCGAGATAATTGAAACTTTCTCTTGTCATTCGAGTTTCATTTCACACCTTCTCCCAAATATTACAAAAGTGAATTTTCTTTTCCCCAGCCCTTGAATATGGCATCAAACAAAAAACAGTTTTGTGTTCTTTTATTACTTATCTTTCTTTTAATTGTAAAAAATTGAGTTAATAAAAATTGCTACTATTTACTGAGCAACTATTATATGCCAGTCACCTGACATTCACGATCTCATTTAATCCCTCAACTAAGGATTAGTATTTCCATTCATTACATGAAAAAAATGAAGTTGGAAAGTCTAAATAACTTGTCCAAACTCACAGAGGTGAGAGGTGGTGAATGCCAGAGCATCTTCACTGCTTCTTGGTCAAGGGCTTCTTGGTTCACTCATTATTTCCCATGTTTCTTGAGTGTGAAATATAGTCAAAGTCAAAAAGAAGGGTAAAATAAAATTTATTAGTAACCGGTGGGTCCACTGTGAGTCTATGAGTCCATGCCCCCACCTCAAATTTGGGCTTCCCATAGCAGTATGCAGAGAAGACCACCAGCTTCCCTCTCTGGGGTAGACGAATAGGGAACTAACAAACCTCTTCCTCATTTTTAAGTGTGGCTCACGCAGTCAGTAATTAAATTTATCTTGTGATACAGCATCCTGAGAGGTCTAGAAGGGTAGGAATACCAACATGGCCTGAAGGCACATGTCACAATTGAGGATCACAAGTTACGTTAGTTTTATCACTGCTTCCTAAAAACGTTTTCCTAGTATCCCAGTGCCATGCACATTGGTGTATTTGCTGTATCAAGGTAGTTAGCCCTCAGATGTTTCCTCTTCTATAGTTCCTGGCCCACCCTCCAGTCTTTACATCAAAATAATTATTTCATAGAGGTTTTCTACTGCAATGGCTGCTGGGGAATAATTCCTCAACTCTTTCTCCTTTCTTACCTTCCTTTTAGCTGCCTTAATTCTGCGCCATCTTGCAATTTTAGAAGTCAGTCTTAATTTCTCCGATTTGCTGTGCAGTTGCCTGATGTTATGATTTCCTTGTGAATCACATTACAATGTCTGGAAACCCGCTCAGGTGGTTGGAGGACTTTAAGCAAAGAATTAGTAATAATAGAATGATTGCATTGTCTGCTACAAGAACAACCAAGAATAAAATCCAGTGAATTCATTTTTTCTGGTTCTAGTCAATTAAGTTTCGCTCTCCAGCAGGAACAGTGCTGTTTTCGCTAAGGAGCCAACCTTAGCTCATTGGTGTAGTGATCAATACTTATGACTTTTTACCACTTACATAGGTATATAATTAATATTATACAATTACTGTTTATATGCTGTGACAGTTGATTTAAAAAACAAGAGAGGTGATAAGACAATGGGCTTGGTGTTTTGGTTTGGGTTTGGTTTTGAATTATGTTCCCAGGCTCAGAAGAATCACTAGCATTATGGGCAGTATACCTGTAGATGGGTCAAAATATGAGAGTAAATGCCTTGTGAGAAAGTAGGTCACTTCTTGCAGAGATTGTTCTAATGCAAGAAATAAAAGAGAAAGCAATCCATCTGAGATCTGGCGTTTCAGTTTTCTGATTTAGAGTTCAGACCGAAATGTAAGAAAACCTGAATTCTATTCCTGTGCTTAGTACTCATTCTTCCAGGATTCCTCAGGGTTACAAGTAACAGACAGAGAATTGCAAGCAAGAAGACACAAACTTCCCTCTAAAATGTTGGACAAGGCCAACCTCTACAGTCAGACTAATACAGAGTGAAATCCAGGAAAAATGATATCAGCAAACAAAACCAAAACAAAACAGAAAGCTTTATGCCAACTCAACATCAGGAAATATGACTACCTGTGATTTGCCTTAATAATATCTGAATGAAATGTAGAAATTATAAATAGGAGAGATTAAAAATAAATTGCAAAATTTACAGGTGCTAGACTAGGTGCAATCAGACTTCAAACACGTCCAGTTTAAATATCAAATGTCTTGATGTAAAATATTTCCTTAAGGGAAGCTGAGAAAGCTTCGGTATACTAAAATAAGAGGAGAACAAACATTAATAATAACTTCGTTATAAGGATGACTGATACCTGCAGTAACCATGTACAAAAATTTTATTTGGAGTTATTATTTTCCCCAAATTTCAGTATTTCTAACGCACATCTCAAGGTCATAATTTTTCTTTTATTTCTGAAGTTTAGCAAACACATTAAAATTTCCTGGAAGGGGCCAGAGCATGGGAAGACGAAGGCAAGGGGCTAATATTTTCTTCAGGTAACTGACCAAGAAACAGGAAAGATGTGTTGAGTGATATCTCCAAAATCATGTATTAGACTTTTACTTCTAGAAGATGAAGTGGTTTGCACCAAATCAATTATTAAGAACAAACAGAAAAGCCAGATAAAAATATTTTTTAAAAAATTAGGAACAATAACCATCAACTTGAAGGCATTGGAGAATGACTGAGGCAAACAGGATTTGAGGAGCCAACATCCCGGAGAGAAGAGAAAAACGAGAAACAGAGAGCTGAGCTGATATTCTACAAGCAGGTTTTCCTCTCAGAGCAATTGACAGATTTTGGCTTGAAACTAGAAGTTAAGAATCCACTTTACGGGACTGTAGCTAATAAACAGAGAAACAAACAGCTTATAGAAATCTCACATGGCTGTAGACAAAAAAAACACACAAAAGAAAAAACAAAACAAAAAATAATAAGATGGGGTGGTGGGAGGAGGGGGATGGGGGGACCGTTGCCAAAGTATCCAAGACTTGAGGGAACAGAATCCAGGAGAGAAGTGTAGCAGGAGGAAGTAGACTAGATATGTCCGTTTTCTCCTAAAAGCATTTGCTGATTTCTTAAGCTACACAAGACAAGAAGCAAAGCAGGAAGTTACAGAAAATCAGAGCAGAGTTTTTGACCTTCTCACAGAGTTGAAGTGGCAAAAATGGAGTTCAGAACTCGTCAAGGTGGAGAAGCCCCAGTCAATATTCCAGGATTCAGCTGAGACTTCTGGGG
This sequence comes from Piliocolobus tephrosceles, assembly GCF_002776525.5. Classification (NCBI taxonomy): domain Eukaryota; kingdom Metazoa; phylum Chordata; class Mammalia; order Primates; family Cercopithecidae; genus Piliocolobus; species Piliocolobus tephrosceles. The sequence goes on from NC_045438.1 coordinate 41,691,702, forward strand.
GCTACACACCAATGAGGAGTGAATCAGAGGTCGATGCAACTGTCAAAACTTCAGAACAACGAATACATTCACACATAGACACCCTATTGGTTGTGTTTCTCCAGAGAACACTGACCAATAAAGAGCAAAGGACACAAATGGGAAGAGGAGAAAGGTTTAATATGTGTAATTGGAACTCCAGAGGCAAGGAGAAAATGACAATGAGGAAGAAACTCTTATTTGAAGGTATAATGGCTTAGTATTTACCAAACCCGATGAAGGACTTGAGCCACAGATTGATTCAAGGAGCATTATAAAAATCAAATCAGGGAAATACTAAGAAAACCATACCTAGGCACCCTAGTAACACTGCTAAAAACTCAAGAAAAAGAGTCTCTTGGGAATGAGGTCAGCAAAATGGCGGAGTAGGCAGTTTCAAGATCCCATATCCCCAAAGAAACATCAAAAAACCAGCAAAAACTATCAGAACAAAATGTATAAGAGTGCTGAGAATCATGATTTACAGCAACCTAAGAAAATGTGGAAATAAGAAAAAGGCAGCTTTTAAAACTTCCTGGCATTCAAGGAAATCTTTGTCAAATTGCCAATGGGACACAAACTAAGGAACAGAGATTTCAGTGATACCACACTTCAGAATTTAGGAACTCTCATATTTTTGGTGGGAGTATAAAATGAAGCAGCCACTATAGAAAACAGTTCAGCAGTTTCTCATGAAGTTAACATAGAATATCATATTATCGGGCAATTTTTCTCCTAGGTATATACCCAAAATATTAGAAACAAGGACTCAAATGGATACTTGTATGCCAATATTCATTGCAGGATTATTCACAATAGCCAAAAGGTAAAACAACCCAAATGTCCACCAACAGATGAATGGATAAACAAAAGACAATATATCCATACAATGGAATGTCAATCAGCCATAAAAAGGAATGAAGTTCTAATACATGCTACATCATGTAGGAACCATGAAACCATTATGCTAAGTGAAAGAAGTCAGTCACAAAAAAGGAAATATTGTATTATTCCATTTATATAAAATTCCTACAATAGACAAAATCATAGAGACAGCAGATAGAATAGAGATCACCAGAAACTGGGGAAAGGATGTATTGGGAATGTATTGCTTAATGGGTATGGAGTTTCTGTCTGTGATGATGGAAAAGTTTAGAAAATAGTTGTGATGGTTGCACAACATTAAAAGTTGCTAGATAAAATGGAAACCTTATTTTCAAAGGATCAATGACCCTGACAGCTGACTTCTCAACAGAAACACGAAATCAGAAGATAACATACGAATATATTTAAAGTGTTTTAAAGTGCTAGATCTACCAATAATTCAATAATAGTGAAAATATCCTTTAGTAGTAAAAGGTAAGTAAAGGCACTTCTAGGGAAAAAAATTGATTTTTTTTTTACTTTTATTTTAAATTCAGGGATACACGTGCAGGATGTGCAGGTTTTTCACACAGGAAAACGTGTGTTATAAGGGTTCATTGTACAGATTATTTTGTCACCCAGGCATTAAGCACAGCATCCATTAGCTATTTTTCCTGATTCTCTCCCTCCTCCTACTTTCCACCCTCTGATAGGCCCCAGTGTGTGTTGTTCCTCTCTATGTGTCCATGTGTTCTCACTGTTTAGATTCCACTTATAAGTGAGAGCATACAGTATTTGGTTTTCTGTTCCTGCGTTAGTTTGCTAAGGATAATGGCCTCCAGCCATTATCCATGTCCCTGCAAAGGACATGATCTCATTCTTTTTTATGGCTGCTTAGTATTCCGTGGTGTATATGTTCCATATTTTCTTTATCCAGTCTATGATTGATGGGCTCTTGGGTTGATTCCATGTCTTTCCTATTGTGAACAGGGCTGCAGTAAACATATGCATCCATGTATCTTTATAATCGAATGATTTATATTCCTTTGGGTATATACCCAGTAATAGGGATTTCTGCGTTGAATGATATTTCTGTTTTTAGGTCTTTGAGGAAATGCCACACTGTCTTCTATAACATTGTACTAGTTTACAACCCCCACCTCCAGTGTATAAGCATTCCATTTTCTCCACAAACTCGCCAGCATCTCTTATTTTTTGACTTTTTAATAATACGCATTTTGACTGGTGTGAGATGGTATCTCATAATGGTTTTGACTTGCATTTTTCTAATGATCAGTGATGTTGAGCTTTTTCTCATATGATTCTTGGCCACATGTATGTCTTCTTTTGAGAAGTGTCTGTTCAACATGTGTCCTTTGCCCACGTTTGATGAGGTTGTTTGAAAACTGAATTTATAACAGCAGATCTGTATAAAAGATATATGAATTATTGTTCATACAAAAGAAAAATGGGGTAATTTTGAAATAAGAAACTTCAAAAAGGATAAAGAGCAAAGGAAAGAACAGATATTTGGCCAAATATGAATAAAGATTACCTGTACAGCCAATAATAATATATTTTGTAAGGTTTAAAATATGCACACAATTAAAATGTGTGAAAATCCATAACCAAAAGATTGGAGAAAGTAAATAGAATTTAAGTGTTATAAAATTTTTATAATGTTAGAGAGATGGTAAAAATATAAATTTATGTTAGATACTGGTATATCAAGGATATAAGTTGTAATGATTAAATAAAAAGTAGAAGTATATATAAAAGTTTGCAAAGAGGAAAAATAGGCTGCTAACAATAGTTGATTCATCCAAAAAATGATTTAAAAGGGAGAAAAAAGGGAACACAGAGCAGGAAGATGAAATAGAAAGTAACAGGGAGGTAGGTAATATAAACAGGAATATATCAGTTATTACATTAAATATAAAAGGATTAAATATTCCTATTAAGAGGCAAATATTGCCCAGTTGGATTTCTAAAAATTTGTATGCCAGAGATTGACTTACAAAGAGCCAGCTCTGTCCTCAGCCAATGATCTCTGCTTTCTGTAAGCATTCTTTTAGTCTTTACTTTGTAAAAGAATCTCCTGAAGATCTTTCTAAAATACAAATTTCTTGAAAATACCTTTCAAAGAGTCAGAGATTAGGAGGGTGATAATTTGCATTTCTATGAACTCCCAGCTCCCAGTTCATGCTGGTGCTGCTGGCCTTCGAACTACATTTTGTGTAGCTATATCTGTATGATGATACCAGTAGGCTCCCAGAGTCTGTGGGAGAGACTTGACTTTTTCTCATGAATTTATATAAGAGGTGGGTAGAGGGAACAGATTGACCCACGTTTAAGTTTGAGTAAAGCATCACTTTACATAATTTTCCTGAAAAGAAAACAGCAAATGGATTAAATCTTTTTCATCTTTTCCATGAGGAAAATAAGACTCTCCTAGTTACCTAAAACATTCTGTATATTAAGGGAGAATTCTTTTTTTTTCTTTTTTTTTTTTTAATATTATTATACTTTAAGTTCTAGGGTACATGTGCATAACGTGCAGGTTTGTTACATATGTATACTTGTGCCATGTTGGTGTGCTGCACCCATCAACTCGTCAGCACCCATCAACTCATCATTCACACTAGGTATAACTCCCAATGCAATCCCTCTCCCCTCCCCTCTCCCCATAATAGGCCCCAGTGTGTGATGTTCCCCTTTCCAAGTCCAAGTGATCTCATTGTTCAGTTCCTACCTATGAGTGAGAACATGTGGTGTTTGGTTTTCTGTTCTTGCGATAGTTTGCTGAGAATGATGGTTTCCAGCTGCATCCATGTCCCTACAAAGGACACAAACTCATCCTTTTCTATGGTTGCATAGTATTCCATGGTGTATATGTGCCACATTTTCTTAATCCAGTCTGTCACTGATGGACATTTGGGTTGATTCCAAGTCTTTGCTATTGTGAATAGTGCCACAATGAACATACGTGTGCATGTGTCTTTATAGCAGCATGATTTATAATCCTTTGGGTATATACCCAGTAATGGGATGGCTGGGTCATATGGTACTTCTAGTTCTAGATCCTTGAGGAATTGCCATACTGTTTTCCACAATGATTGAACTAGTTTACAATCCCACCAATAGTGTAAAAGTGTTCCTATTTCTCCACATCCTCTCCAGCACCTGTCGTTTCCTGACTTTTTAATGATTGCCATTCTAACTGGTGTGAGATGGTATCTCATTGTGGTTTTGATTTGCTTTTCTCTGATGAGCAGTGATGACGAGCATTTTTTCATGTATCCGTTGGCTGTACACATGTCTTCTTTTAAGAAATGTCTGTTCATATCCCTTGCCCACTTTTTGATGGGGTTGTTTTTTTCTTGTAAATTTGTTTGAGTTCTTTGTAGGTTCTGGATATTAGCCCTTTGTCAGATGAGTAGATTGCAAAAATTTTCTCCCATTCTGGAGGTTGCCTGTTCACTCTGATGGTAGTTTCTTTTGCTGTGCAAAAGCTCTTTAGTTTAATTAGATCCATTTATCAATTTTGGCTTTTGTTGCCATTGCTTTTGGTGTTTTAGACATGAAGTCCTTGCCCATGCCTATGTCCTGAATTGTATTACCTAGATTTTCTTCTAGGGTTTTTATGGTATTAGGTCTAACATTTAAGTCTCTAATCCATCTTGAATTAATTTTTGTATAAGGAGTAAGGAAAGGATCCAGTTTCAGCTTTCCACTTCTGGCTAGCCAATTTTCCCAGCACCATTTATTAAATAGGGAATCTTTTCCCCATTTCTTGTTTTTGTCAGGCTTGTCAAAGATCAGATGGCTGTAGATGTGTGGTATTATTTCTGAGGACTCTGTTCTGTTCCATTGGTCTATATCTCTGTTTTGGTACCAGTACCATGCTGTTTTGGTTACTGTAGCCATGTAGTATAGTTTGAAGTCAGGTAGCGTGACGCCTCCAGCTTTGTCCTTTTGACTTAGGATTGTCTTGGCAATGTGGGCTCTTTTTTGGTTCCATATGAACTTTAAAGCAGTTTTTTCCAATTCTGTGAAGAAACTCATTGGTAGCTTGATGGGGATGGCATTGAATCTATAAATTACCTTGGGCCGTATGGCCATTTTCACGATATTGATTCTTCCTATCCATGAGCATGGTATGTTCTTCCATTTGTTTGTGTCCTCTTTTATTTCACTGAGCAGTGGTTTGTAGATCTCCTTGAAGAGGTCCTTAACATCCCTTGTAAGTTGAATTCCTAGGTATTTTATTCTCTTTGAAGCAATTGTGAATGGAAGTTCATTCATGATTTGGCTCTCTGTTTGTCTGTTACTGGTGTGTAAGAATGCTTGTGATTTTTGTACACTAATTTTGTTGATAAGGGGGAATTCTTACAGCGAAAGAAAAAGCTATGACCCCATTTCACCATGAATTCTGCTGATACCATTATCAAGCCAAAATGGCATATGGAGCAAGAGATACACCATTGCAGGTTACATGCTAGGAAATGCATCATCAATTATTTCAGGTGTGTTCTGTCTCCTCCTCTAAATTATACGGTGTGTAGGGGTAGTAGTCATCTCTGCCATTTTTTTTTTTTTTTTTTTTTTTTTTTTTTGAGATAGGATCTTGTTGTGTTCCCCTGGCTGGAGTGCAGTGGTGTGATGATGGCTCACTGCAGCCTCAACCTCCCAGGTTCAAGTGATCCTCATACCTCAGCCTCCTGAGTAGATGGGGAACCACAGGCTTGTATCACCACACACAGCTAGTTTGTTTCTTTTTAAAATTTTTTTTTATAGAAATGGGGTCTTGCCATGTTGCCCCAGGCTGGTCTCAAACTCCTGGGCTCCAGCAGCCTTCCTGCCATGGCCTCCTGAAGTGCTGGGATTATAGGTGTGAGCCATCACACCTGGCCTCTGCCATTTCCTTTGTCGCTTCACAAACATTTAGCACAAGGATGTCCTTCATCAAATTATTAAGACTAAGGATCAAGACAATTGCTAGAAATTAGTCTGAACTTAACCCAAGTTTGTCTTCTGCCCTATGCAGCACTACCATGTATCTTATTCATCACCCCTCATCAGCCTACCTCCTCACCCACACCCCATTTAGTGTTTCCACAATGGCTGATGGAAGCCTAATGCAACCAATATCCCAGTAGGAAGTCATTAACTACCGTCTTCCCTTTACAACTACTAAGAGAGAGCATACCAAAATAATGGTACACTCCCTGCCACCCCCATTCTGTCCAGCACTCAACAGTGAGGATTCTGACACAGTACAGAAAACAAACTCACACATTGTTGCCATTGGAAAGTTAGAGTCCTTCAAATCGTATTCCTACATAATCACCTGTTACTTCTTGGCAGGCCCACCTTTTCTTGATGTCAATTTAGTTATTTGGGCCCTAACTAAAGTGAGCTTCCAAGGCTGTTGTTTTGGCCTGAAATCCGTTGGGTGGTTTAATTGTTTTTAAGGGTGCTAAACACCATATTAAACAGTGTTGAATGATATCTACCTTATTTGAATAACATGAGTTATCAATGGTTTCATCAGGTGAATGGCACGGATCACTCTGCAGACTATGCAGCCTAATGCATAGGAAGGTTCTGAAAGAAATAGTCCTGAGATGGCTTTTGATTTTATTTAAGATTATGGTGGGTCAGGCACGGGGCCTCACCCCTGTAATCCCAGCACTTTGGGAGGCTGAGGCGGGTGGATCATGAGGTCAGGAGTTCAAGACCAGCCTGGCCAACATGGAGAAACCCCCTCTCTACTAAAAATACAAAAATTAGCTGGGCATAGTGGTGTGTGCCTGTAATCCCAGCTACTTGGGAGGCCAAGGAAGGGGAATTGCTTGAACCAGGACCTGGGAGGCAGAGGTAGCAGTGAGCCGAGATTATGCCACTGCACTCCAGCCTGGGCAACAGAGCAAGACTTTGTCTCAAAAAAAAAAAAAAAAAAAAGCATTGCATTAAAAGTCAAACTCTCTCCTTTTTCTAATAAGAGTAGAGAAATTTTAGGCCTCTTCATTTGGAGTCAGGAGGATCCCAGACGTATTAGACCAAAATCTAAGATTAAGCAAGCTTAAAGTTAAATATGTCTGCATTAAGGAAATGGATGTCTAACCCCAAGTGATTTCCTTATTTTTTGAAATCCTCTCTGAATTGGGAATGGGCATTCTTATGGGGCAAAGAAAATCCTATGAAATCTTTTTTGAGACAACTATATCAGTTGATAGCTAAGCAGCTGTCCCTCAAATAAGCATTTAAGATCATGGAAATATCCTGAAGGTCCAGGGGAGATGATGAGATGTGCTATTTATCATTGCTTTTTATAAAGAATGTATAACTTACTTGGAAGTTACCAGTCTGTGTGGGATATGTGAGACCTGAGGAATGGTTCTTCCAATGGCAGTGAACTTCCATTGATCATGGACTTCCTGAATAACCAGCTGTCTCAAGCCTGCTTCCTCTCAGATCTTTCTCCAGGACACTGTCCCAGAATTCTAATCATGAAGTCACCATGTTGGGATGTCACCTGCTACAAGTTTTTGAGCCACCAGACCATTGAGCACCTGCCAGTTGCCAAACTATGAATTGCATAGTGCATTTCACTCCCTGCTGTCCCTAGAAGCAGGCACAATGCATTTCCAAGGGCCTGCTGCAAGAACCCCTCTCTTCTCAGTGAATATGCCTAGTTTCCAAATCCTGATCCCTCCTAGTCTGACCATATCTGCTACCTCTTGAGCCCAATCAATCAAACTCTGTGTGCCTGTGGATATATGTGCATGTGCACACGTATGTTCATGTGTGGATGCATGTATACTCAGAGAATGATATAGCAGAAAATACCTTAACTAATTAGTCTGTATTTTTTAGATCTTCTTTGTCTTGTCCTAGGGATCCTATAGAACCCCTTTAAGGGCAGAGTAGCTTTAGGAAGAGAACATGAGGAAACTCAGAAGATTTCAGGGGCCCCAAAGCCCCACAACAATTCAGCTTTCTAACCATCAGTTTTACATGTTGATTTTACGGAAAGAATGTTTTTGAAGAAAGGGTGCTCTCACTTTAAACAACAAAAAGAAAACAACAGTGGTTGAAAACCAGAGATTCTAGTCCCACTCCTTTGTTTTACAAGTAACTCATGAAGAGATGAAGATTGTCCCACAGTCACATAGCTATTTAGCTAGAGTTGGAACTAGAACTGAGGTTGATTGATTTCCCAAGTGTGCATTTTCTATTCACCACACAGCAAGAAGAAAGGGGAAAAAAATACTGGTGTGTTTGTTGCATGCATTAATGATTGGGATATGTCTCGATGACAACCTAGGGTTTAAATGGCAAGTGAGAATGTGGGAGTGGAATTATTCCATCCTATAATGAGTCCCAAGAAATCTCAAGCAAATGAAAGACTGAAAAAAGGACTGAAATCTTGGGCCAAAGGAAATTCCTTCCGGATGTATTTGGTTACCTTCAGTCTACATTTTCACAGAGTAAAGAGGTAGCATGAATCCTAAATGGCCCTTGTAAAAAGCTTCCCATCAGAAACATCAAGATGGCAAGGAACCTTTTAAGTCAGCAGATTTCAGAGCTTCTTGCATATTTGATATTTGTTAAAAGCGTTCACAGAGTTGTGGCAAGGCTTCTGAGCAGAATGCAAACTGCCACTGGTCAAGAAAACTCTAGTGAAGGAAGCTGCTAAAGCCAATTGGGATGGTCTTACTGATTAGAATCTTTTGTACATGCAAATATACATGGACCTACAGAATCATGCTGAAAGGGATTCTCCTAAGCTTTAAATATGTATTTTGTTTGCAGTATGAATGAGTAGGAGCACTACTCAATCATGAATGTGGATTAGAATCACCTGGGGGGCCTTAAAAATACTGCTGCCCAGGCTCAACTGAAAAGAATTAGGGATTTCTGCAGGTGAGAGTTGGACATTAGTATTTTTTAATGTTCCAAATGATTTTAATATATGACCAAAGTCAAGAACCACAGAGTCAGAGGGTTCTCAAAAGAACCCAAAAGATGAAGAAGGAAGAATGAGAGGGAAAGGAAGATTACTGGGTCCCGATCAGCTAAAGTGATGCGCTGTCCAAGCAAATGTCAGTGGTGAGTGACCCACGTCACCAACAGAACCATGCTACAAGCATGTGGCTGCCATGCTCCAACCCTCAAAGCCTCACTACTCCAGTGGGTCTTGCTCTTGGTGTAAAACAGCCCCTGGAATTCTGCCTGAAAGGCAACCACCCAGCTCTCACTCATGACCCTTGCTTTCACTTCTAGGACCAGCTACTTTTACCTCCATCTATCAGGAAGACTCGAACCTCTCACTGAAAAGACACCTATCTTTCCCCACCAAGAGTATAAAAGAGAATGTTCTCATACATCCTTGTTTTTTATGAGTCCCCAGTGGAATCCGTCTTGCTTCTTCTCACAGCCTCTGTCTCCAGGTAAGAGAAAGGAGACTCTTCCGGTAATGGATATTTCTTCTCAACTGAATACTTCTTTTTTTTTTTTTTTAAGAGACAGGGTCTCATTTTGTTGCCCGGGCTGGAGTACAGTCACAACTCACTGCAGCCTCTACATTCCGGGCTCAAACAATCCTCCCACTCAGCCTCCTAAATAGCTGGTACCTACAGGCACACCCCACCATGCCTAAGTTATTTACTTTTTGTAGAGACAGGGTCTCACTATGTTGCCCAGGCTGTTCTCAAGCCCTGGCCTCAAGGGATCCTCCCACCTTGGCCTCCCAAAGTGCTGGGATTGCAGGCGTGGGAGCCACCAAGCCCAATCTGAATCCCTTTATAACACTTGAATTTCCAATAACCAAAAGAAACTCCAAAGACCTCTGCTAGCTTTGGTGAAAGCTCTAATGCTGCAGTCCCTTTCCCCTTTAGGGGATGCTGCTCATCACCTGCTGACAATTTCTAAATCGCCCACCCTTTCAGCAAGTAAGCATTCCCCTCACCTGCTTAACTCCTACATAGAGCCCAGCACATTACAAAACTATGGAACAAAGTATTTTTTTGTGTGTCCTGGCAGCCTGACTTGGTTGAGAGTGCAACTGCTCAGCCTCCTGGACTGCTTGTGTTCCACAACCCTGACAGCTGTGAATCTGCCCCTGGGAGGGAGGCCAAAGTTCTGAGGGAGGGAAACTGGAAGTGGATATCCTCCTATGAATATCATCACACCCTCAATACCTGCGTGTTTTTGTTGTTGTTGTTTGTTCTGTTTTGTTTTTCATTATCAGGAGCTAACAGAGGCATATTCTGTGGTGTGTCAGGGAGCGGGGTCGAGGTGGTAAGGAGCTCCTCTGAGGCAGGTGGGGCAATGAGATGATAATGATTCCAGGAGTCAGAAATTACGAAGTCTGCTCCCAGCTTCATCAGTCACATGTGTGGGACCAAGGTAAAGTGTCCTTTTCTGCATTTCCAAAGCAAAATAGTCTCTAAGGAAAGCACAGTGGGGATGACGTGGCCTTGCCATGCCTGTAGCTGGGGAAATCTCAATAGAAAAACAACTGGGGCACAGAAGAAATTATTTGAGGAGTCAGAAGGCAATATAAACAAAAGTAAAAGTAGTATCTTCAGTGCTTTAAGAAACGAACAAAGGGATAATTATATTAAGAGAATGGTGTATGAAATTATTTTCCACAAGAACTGAGGCTACTGAATTTCAGGAAGAAACACAATTCTTAATATTTGGATCAAGCATTGCACATGTAAGAATTGAATGTTCCTATTTCCTGAACATGCAGAGCCTTTGTTCTCCATATGCTACCTCTATGCTCCCTGCACGGGCTTCTCATCAGAATTACACAGAACGCCCAAATCTTGGAGAACTGGGATGATTTTGCATCTAACAACTTGGCTTCCAATTTGGATCCCCTAGGAAATGAAATTCCAAGGGGAGATTTAGTCTAAATGAAGCCCCCACAGGAAAAGCTTGCAGGGATGCCAGCTCTAGCTTTTCCAAGCTCCCGCAGTAATGCTGAGAACAACAGGCAACCAACCATCAAGAAGAGACAAAGAGCCAAATGTGTTTCGCAGATCTAACCACACTGTGAGCCTGTGGGTGAATGTCTAAAGATGTCCCTGACAGCACAGGCTGCTCCATCATGGACCCAAGGAAGCCCCATCACTTGAGATCTAAAACTGGCCAAACAGTAGGCTGACACATCTCCTTAGTGGCCGCATTGTTCAGACAGGGAAGCCCACAGTGTGTCCTCATTCTGAAGGTCTTTTCCTTTGCGGGTATCTAAGGATCCGCAGGCTGGGAGCTTCCTGGGATGAACAGAAGGACTGGGTCTGTTCATGTTCACACATCTCATTTCATTCACTCACACTTCAAAAGGCTTCAGCTTATGTTAAAATTTTAGCTCTTTCTTATTCTCAAATCTGTTTTTGAAGCTGCCACCAGTATGCCTGAGTTCCAGGTATAATATATAGCTCTTCACTGCCTCCCACTTCCAAGCCTTGCTACCAAGTATGCCACTCACATTTTCCCCTTTCAACACAAACCTGATGCTTTTCATGCTTTCCTCTGCAAATGATGGATGGTAGCTGAGCTAAATATGGAGACAGGGGTTACAGACACATTTTGTTCCTGTTAAATGTTCTACTTCTTGTGTTATTGCTTTCTTTGCTTCACATTAACTCACTTCCTTCCTGGTTTCTAAAATGTAGGTGCCTATGATTGGAACCTTGGAGGCTGAGAGAGAGACTTCATATTCTAGATCTATCTTTAGGTCTAAAGAGTGCCTCCATTTACCTGTAATTTCCCATTAGAAGGGAGTAAATCACCTGTCACTTTTGTGGTCTGAGACAAACAAGCTGCTTGAAATTTGGGACATCTGTTGTTTTGTGTTCGACCAATGAAATGAAGAGTAATTATGAAAGTGGCATTTCCGGAAGATTACTGTTCCAAGTTTTCCCATAACTTTTAACAAGCTAAACTTGGGGTCTTGTGAAAATTCATGAATACTGACAAAAAAGTAGAGGGCTCAGACTTTGGAGATGAACACAACCAACTTAGTCTCCTGTTTCTACCTCTTCCAAGCTTGTGACCTTGGGCAAGCTGTTTATACTTTGCTATAGCTGGCATGTTGTCGTCCTAACCTCCTGTGGAAATTTGACCCCCAGTGTTGGAGGTGGGACCTAATGGGAGGTGTTTGGGTCATAGGGGCAGATCTCTCGTGAATGGATTAATGCCTTCCCTGAGGCGGGGTGAGTGAATTCTCACTATTAATTCCCAGGAGAGCTGGTTGTTAAAAAGAGCATAGTGCCCACCACTCTTGCTTCCTCTCTCATTTTGTAGTGACTTCACACCTGGGCTCCCCTTAGCCTTACATCGTCAGTGGAAGCAGCCTGAAGCCCTCACCAGAAGCAGATGTTGGAGCCATGCTTCTTGCATGGCCTGCATAATCGGAAGCTAGATAAACCTCTTTTCTTTATAAATTACCCAGCCTCAGGTACTCCTTTTTAGCAGCACCAAGTCACAGTTGGAGATCCTCAGTTTCCCAGTCAAGGTGCCCACGTTGCAATTAGGTGTCATATCTTTTTAGTCTCCTTTAATAGAGAATAGTTCCCATGTATTTTTTAAAATTTTGTTTATTGTTGTCTCTCTTGATGTTGACATTCAGAACAGTTACTTTGGAGACTATCTGACATTTTGAATTTGTCCTATTTTTTCCTCATGATTACATTCAGGTTTTCAAAGTGGCAAGAAGACTACAAAGTTGATGTATGTCTCATTGCATCTCATCAAGTGGTACATAATGCCAATTTGTCCCCTCATGAGTGATACCAGGTTTGGTTACTTGTTTAAAGTGGTTTCTGCCAGATTTCTCCATTCAAAAGGAACTTATTTTCTTTGTAATTAATAAATAATATTCTGTGGGGTAAAATTTTGAAACTTAATGAATATTCAGCTCCTCAAAAACCTTTCAACCAATAGCTTTGGAATCTCTTAGTTATTCTTGTATAAATCATTCATTTATCATTTATCCATTGAGGTTTACAAAATGTTGATTTTTTTTTTTTTTTTTTTTTTCTTTCAGATGGAGTCTCACTCTGTAGCCCAGGCTGGAGTGCAGTGGCGCAATCTCAGCTCACTGTAACCCCTGTAAACTCCACCTCCGGGTTCAAGCAATTCTCCTGCCTCAGCCTCCCGAGTAGCTGAGATTATGGGCATGCGCCACCATGCCCATATAATTTTTATATTTTTAGTAGAGACAGGGTTTCACCATGTTGGCCAGGCTGGTCTCGAATTACTGACCTTGTGATCCGCCCACCTCACCCTCCCAAAATGCAGGGATTACAGGCGTAAGCCACCATGCCTGGCCACAAAATGATGATTTTTAAAGTCTATCATTTTTTGTTTCTTCTACACATATTAATTGACTTTACTTGGTTTTTTAAAAAGTCAACAAAGTAAAAATTTTCCTTTCTTTCTCTCTCTCTTTCCTGGTGATTTTTTAAAAAATCAATGTGCCATTGCCATGATTATTTTTATTGATGTTCAAATTGCCAGAAATGTGGTCAAAGGCGCTTCTGTGAAATTTCAGCTTTGTTTTGTTTTGTTTTGAGTGACTGACTTAGGGTTTACAATATACATAGCTATCTTATCCCATTCTACTTTCAAATAGCATTATACTTATTTACAAATTGTTCATGAACATTATAATAGCATGTATCCATATCTCCCCACCAGCCCTATGTGCTATTGTTGTCATGTAATTTTACTTCTGTGTACTTTTATAAATACAATAATAGTTATTTTTGCTTTAAAGTCAACTATTTTTAAAGAAGTTAAAATGAGAAAATTTTTCTTATAGTTAGTTACTCATATTTTTCATTTTCTAGTATGCTTCATTTCTTTGTGTGGATCCAAATGTCTACCTGGTATTTTGCATTTACTTAACATTGTTCTAATACAGATCTGCTGGTAGTGAATTCTCTCTCTCTCTCTCTCTCTTTTTTTTTTTTTTTTTTTTGTCGATACAGGGTCTCACTCTGTTTCCCAGGCTGGATTGTGATGTGATCTCAGCTCACTGCAGCCTTGACCTCCTGAGCTCGAGCAATCCTTCCACCTCAGCCTCCTAAGTAGCTGGGACTACAGGCACACACCACTGTGCCCTGCTAATTTTTGTAGAGATAAGGTTTCTCCATGTTGCACAGACTGACCTCGAACTCCTGAGCTCAATCCTGCCTTGGTCTCCCAAAGTGCTGGGATTACAGATGTGTGTAACCACACCTGGCCTGGGTTTTCATTTTTAAAAGTAATTTTGTTATGCTTCATTCTTAGAAGACATTTTTGCTGGTTATAGAATTTTAGATGCATATTTTTTCTTTCAGTACTTATAAAATGTCACTGTCTTTTGGCTGGCACAGTTTCTCACAATAAATCCACTGCCATTTTTACATTTGTTTTTCTGTTAATAATATGTTCCACTTTTTAGTTAATTTAAACATCTTTTTTCTTTAGCATTAGTTTCAATACTGGGAATATACTATGCTTTGGTGTGGCATTATTTAGATTTATTTTGTTTGGGTTCTTTAAACTTCTCTTATCTGTGGGCTTATAGGTAAATTTGTTTGTTTGAATCAAATTTGGAAGATTTTTTTGCCACTATTTCTTCACATTTTTTTCTAGCTTCTTCCTTCCCTTCTTGTAATAGAAGTAATTGCATGTATATTATATTGCTTGCTACTATCAAATAGCTCATGGAACTTTACTGTTATTTTTATATTTGTTTTGTTGGGTTTTGCTGTTGCTGTTGTCCTTAGTTTTCTTCTTTTCCCTCTTCTCCTACTCCTCTTCTCTTCTGTTTTCTTCTCCTCCTTTAGTAACTTTTTCTCTGTGTTTCATGGGTTAGTTTCTACTTCTATGTCTTCATATAACCTTTGAGTCTACAGTGCCTAATCTGCTGTTTTATAGCATCTAATGCACTTTTTATTTCAGATATTCTATTCTTCATCTTTAATAATTCTGCTTGGGTATTTTTGTATCTTCCGTTTCTCTCCTTATTATATTCATGTTTTCCTTTACCTTCTGGTGCATACCAAGTATATTTATAATAGTGTTTTTAATATCTTTCTCTGCCAATTATATCATCTCAGTCATCTTGGGGTGAATTTCTATTGACTGATTTTTCTCCCAGACATGAGCTATATTGTAGTACTTCTTTGCATGACTAGCTATTTTTGGTTTAATGTTGGACACTGTGGTTTGAACTTTTCAGTGCTGTATTTTGTTGTATTTCTTTGAGTATTATTGGTACTTGTTCTTCCTTGCAGTTAAGTTACTTGGAATCAGTTGTTTTCACGTTACTTGGAAAACATTTTACTGGGGTGGGTTAAGAACAGTATTTAGTATAGGGATAATTTATCCCCACTGCCAAAATAATATCCTTTTGAGAACTATACCTAACATCCCATGTGTTATGTGATCTTCCCACTTTGGCTGGTGGAAACATGAACTATTCGCTGCCCTCTGTGAGTTTTAGGAATTCATCAGCCTACTGCTTTCCGGTAATTCTTTCCTTGGTCTTGGACATTTTCTTCTCTAGAATGCACAGAGCAGCACTCTGCTAAATCCTGGAGACAACCCTCTCAAATCTCTAGGACTTTCCCTGTGCAACTCCCTTCTCTCTAATAAACAGCCCTACAAACTCTGGCTGCCTTGGCCTCCTCAATTTCTAATCCATTTATCATCAACTTAATGAGATTCCCAGGCTCTGTTGGGTTCCCCTTCCTCTGTACTGCAGTCTGGAAACTTCCTTAAATCAGTAATCTGGGTCAATTATAGGGCTAACTTCATTTGTTTCCTTTTCTCTGTAATGACATGTCGTAACACATGAGACAGTCTTTCGATGTCTATTGTCCAATATCTAACATTATTGTATCATACTTTCTGCTCAGTGTTCTAGTTCCTTAAGGCAGGGGGGTCAGTCAGGTGCCTGTTAATCCATCATTGATGAAAGCAAAAGTTCTCCTATGTCTTTTGACAAGTCCCCATCAGTGTTTGATTACCTTTTTGCTTTCTGATACAACTGGATATTCTAGGTTCAAATTATTATTTTGCTAGTCCTATACCCAGAATCAGCCATTTCTCCAAGGGCTCTTGTTCCTTTAGTGGGAAATAGTATTTGGAAGACAAGATATGGGTACTAGATTTGCTCATTTACACTGCAGCATCGTTTAATCTGTGTGCTGTTATTAGATAGATTTAATAAATGTAATTTCTGGAATCATTGCTGTATACTGATATTTTGAATTAAAATTTAACAGCATTCTCTTCACCTTCCTCAGACCATATTTATATCTCTCTTTTACTACAACAAGAACCATGGTTCTCAAAACATCACTATATTTATTTATTTACTAAGTATATATGATATAATTTCAGAATTATAACATCAATACCATTACCACAACAAACCTACTAGGTAAAGTTTAGGATTATTTTCCAATTATTATTGTCTTCAATATATTTCCCTCAAAGTATGAATAGTCAGAGTACTGTGTTCAAGGGTTATTTGGATTTTTTTCTATGTGATTTTGTTATAAATTTGATAATACAGTTAAGTTTATTTCTTGTTTTTATTTAATCTTAGAGCTTGCTTTTATCTCACCATTTTAGTTCAATTTTATTTTTTGAAAATGAATAACCTTTACTTGATACAAAAATCAAAGCCGTCAGAGAACCCCTCTCCTATCCCAAACTCCTCTCCTGCATGCTATGCACCTATAGAGCAAACCATTGACATTACTCATTTATTTCTCTGTAGAGGAAACCATCTACATTAGATTTACACACCTGTAAGTGAAAATATATTTTCTCTGTGGGTTCTTTTAAATTAGTAAATTTTCATTTACGGGTGTGTGTTTATGTATTTGTATTCTTATTCCTTTTTTCCATACGCAAAATAAAACACATTATATATGCTACTTTTGTTTTTGTCTTGTGTTTTTGCACGTAACAATGGAAATGTACGTATAAGATGTCTCTTACGCATCCACTTATAGATATGAAATAGATAAATTGAGCATAGAAATATGGAGTTCAAGGGAAGGATGAGAGCCTTGAGATTTCTTCCTGACAAGTTTCTCTACCAATTATTGAATAAGACTTCCTTATATTTTTACCCTACCAATTATCAAAGCCTGCTTCCCTTTGGTTTTGTTCAAGTCAACTCCTCTTGAAATTTTTTGCACACTACTTGAAAATAATAACCACAACTGTCTAAAGCACATTTTGAAAAGACAGACTTCTCTTTATCCTGATGAGTTAGAATTCCATTATCCTCAATTCAATTGACCCCATTTTTCAAAACTCAATTCTCTTTATGTATGACCTTTGAGAACTTTCCGAGTTAACCACAGCTTGCTTAATTTGAGGAGGCCTATAAATGAAATTGTCTCAATTCAGTTTCAACTTCCTTATTTCTTCTAAACATTTCTCTAAAGATCTGGATCATTTTGAATTCTATATTCGCTCCACAAGCAGATTTCCACAAGAGCCAACCTGAAATTATAGGAAAAGGAGGGTTTCTGTTGTTTGGTCAAATGAAATGATTCCAGTGTAAAACAGACATAAAAAGCAAACAAACAATAACTGTATTTACTGAAAAACTGATATTGAAAGCCTGTTACTCGCATTAGATGAGAAGAGTAACTGATGTTAGTATATTGCACTGTCTTAGAGCAATTCATTGTCATGGCCTTTTTATTCTTTCAACAGTGTGATACTACTAAGTAGAAAACCTGGACTACGGCTGAACAACTGCACATCTGAATAAATCAGAGCTCTTGCCTTCAAAGGGCTTTCTTTCCATTAAGGAGACAATTGTATTCACAGATATTGTTAATCTAAGAGGTATTTTATATTATCGTGAAAAGAGTCTTAAATAAGAGGCAATGAGAGTTTAGTGACAGGTGCATTAATTCTGATGGAGAGATTTGATAAAATTCATACAGGACATAAGACTGAATCTGACCCTTTGAAGGCTGAGCAGAACTTTGACAGCAATGAGGGACAATTGGTTTTTACCAAAGATAAAGAGGTCCATTGGAGTCCATTGTAACACATGAGGCAGCAAATGATAGAAACTTTAAATGAACCGATTGCAGTGGGAGTGAAGAGGACAGGAAAGTCAAATGTCCCAAAATAGGAGGATTTAGTCAGATGCCATTCACTGTCCCATATTGCACTTTTTTTTCTTGAGACAGAGTTTCGCTCTTGTTGCTCAGGCAATGGTGCAATCTCAGCTCACTGCAACCTCCGCCTCCCAGGATCAAGCGATTCTCCTGCCTCAACCTCCCTATTAGCTGGGATTACAGGCACCCATCACCACACCCAGCTAATTTTTTGTATTTTTAGTAGAGACGGGGTTTCACTATGTTGGCCAGACTGGTCTTGAACTCCTGACCTCATGCGATCCACCCACCTCAGCCTCCCAAAATGCTAGGATTACAGGCGTGAGCCACAGTACCTGGCTGCACATTTTTAAAAAAATAACCTAAACCTTGGAGATGCTAAGAAAATAAAGTGAGTTTTGGGGGGATTTATTCTACCTTTCTTACAGAGTTTTCATGAATATCAACAAAAGTGAATGTGAAAAATAGTTTGTTTATTGTGTGGTGTTCCTGTTATTTCTATTAACAAAAGGAACAATAATAATATAGTTATTTAAAGGTGTTATTTTTTCCTTTGTGAAAACCTGGAAGTAAAATTGAAACCAAAGGCTGTAGTGAGTTTTGCTGTAGAAAATAATTCTACCACCAGTTTCAGAGTAAACTGTAGCTCCTGGGATTGAATACATCAGGTTCTACAATTGTACAAAAAGGACCTCTAAACTCATATTTTAGCAGGAGAACTAGTTTTGTTTCCCAATGAGAAAAGAAACCATTGCAACACAGATAGCTCATTTTTCCCCAGAGAACAGAATGGGTTATGGTAATCCCGGGTTTTCAGAAATCTTTATTTTCCTCCTCTTCCTCAAAAAGACGTGTGAAAACAAGTTACGGCCCACAGTCCAATTCTATGACCAGTCTCATCTCTTCCACCCTGCACAGGCTGCACGACCTCAGAGGGACACATTCAGGCATCCATTTACCAAATAATATATTGTCATCACCAGTATCATCCACAAAGCATTTTGATAAACACTTGGTTTTACATGACTGCCCTTGTCAGTGCCTGCTGGTGTAGATAACCACAGACATAGACCTTACTAACACAGCTCAATGGCTCAGTGCAATATAGGTTTCTGATAAGCAGGGAAAGCAGTAATACCTAATATTTATCAAGTGCATATTACTTATCCAGACTCTCTTATAGCAGAGTCTCATTTTGTCTTATTTAATTTCAGCATTAAATCACCATTTGGGTAAAGTCTTATTCTTAACCTTATTTTACTGACGAGAAAACTGAAGCAAACAGTGATTAAATTTCTCATCCAGGCTGGGTGCAGTAGCTCACGCCTGTAATCCCAGCACTTTGGGAGGCCAAGGCGGGTGGATCACCTGAGTTCAGGAGTTCGAGACCAGCCTGGCCAACAGGATGAAACTCCATCTCTACTAAAAATACCAAAAATAAGCCGGGCATAGTGGCAGGCGCCTGTAATCCCAGCTACTCAGGAGGCTGAGACAGGAGAATCACTTGAACCTGGGAGGTGGAGGTTGCAGTCAGTCGAGATCACACCATTGCACTCCAAGCTGTGGAACAAGAATGAAACTCCGTCTCAAAAAAAAAAAGTATCTCATCCAAATTACAGTACTGTGTGGTGGGGCCAGGGATTTTAACCCCCGGTAGTTTAACTTCAGAGTTTATACTTTTAACCACTGAAGTTTATTGCTGCCAACAATGTATTTCACGAATTAAGAATAAGAAGGACTTATAGTTGGTTGGAATCTAAGAAAAGAAACAGAGAATTCCATGTCTGGATATGGGTTAAAGAGATCATGGCAACCTCTCAAAGGAGAGAGGAGAGAGCGAAAAAGCCAGGCTTATGTTTGAATGAAAGCTTTGCCACTTACTAAGATTGTGACTTTCGGGGGATATTCAGCCTCTGCATAGCTCTGTTTCTTTATCTATAAAATGAGGATAAATGTAGCACATACAGCAAGCAGTGAGGTTTATAAAACTAATACAGGTGAAGAGTCTATTAGTAGTAATTAGCACGTATACTATGTTTAAATTATTACTATCTTTAGAGAAAGGGTCTCGCTCTATGGCCCCGATTTGATTGCAGTTCCTTAATCATAGCTCACTGCAACCTTGAAATCCTGGGGCTCAAGCTACTTAGTAGCTTGGACTACAGACTCACACCACCATGCCTAGCTAATTTTTTCTCTTTTTTGTAAAGATGAGGACTCATTCTGTTGCCCAGGCTGGTCTTGAACTCGTGGGCTCAAGCAACCCTCCTGCTTTGGCCTCCTGAAGTGCTGAGATTACAGACATGTGCCACCATGCCAGGCCAAAATTATTATTATTATCATTATTTTGAGACAGGGTCTTTTGTTGTTACTCCGGCTTTTTTTGTTGTTGTTACCCTTGGCCTCCTGGGCTCAAGTGATCCTCCTGTCTCAGCCTCCCAAGTAGCTGGGACTACAGGCATGCACCCTTATGCCCGGCTAATTTTTAATTTGTATTTTTTGTAGCGATGGGATCTCACGACATTGCCCAGGCTAGTCTTGAACACCTGAACTCAAGCAATTCTCCCACCTCAGCCTCCCCAAGTTCTGGGATTATAGACGGAACCACCACACAAATGAGAATTTGGCTACCAGGCAGCTCCTTTGAAGAATAGCACCATTTATCCTCATACTACAATGTGTGTTCACAGGTACCAGAACATTCCCCCCTCAGACAGGGACATATTTGGACTGAGGAAGAATTGAGGGAGAAGGAGTAGGTGTCTGAGTAATTGAAGGCTCACCCCAGCCAAGACTCCAGCTCTCCACTATAGGCTGCTCAGTTATGACACTCAAGTGCCCTCTGAATTGGCTTCCTTCCTTTCCCAGGGTTCTGGCTTGCATGGTAGATTCTCATAGTGGATTTAGGCTCCTCTTCAGTCACTTCCTCCTGCAACAGTCACAGAGCAGTCCTGGATGCCTGCCTGTCACCAGAACACAGGGAGATGTTGTCTCGTCCCAGGCATGCCCTGCTTAGAAGAGAATCTCAGCCTCTTAGAAAATGAAAATAAAGCTGAAGGAAAGTAAGAGTATTAAGGTATCACGAGGGTTCATAACTCAGACTAGAAAAGGTCTGAACAGATGTGATTTTAACTCCTTGCTTACAAGATGAGGAAACAGAGAACGAGGAAAATGATTTGCCAAAGATCACTTAAGCATGGTGCAGCAGAAGAGGGCATTCCTGGTGTACCGGCATTCCTGGTGTACCAGCATTCCTGGAGCACCGATCATTGTTTTTCAATCTGTGTTCCTCAGAGCCCCAGGGCTTCTCTGATGTCCTTCTGAGGTCTCCAAGAAAAAAGGGAGCAGGAAGGCTCTCAGGCATTTCTTCAACACATACATCCTCACTTGGAGTGGTTCACATGTGGGGTTTCTAACTGAGACTGGTTTTGAAGGAAGGGCTCCAGCACCAAGGGAATGTCTGAGAACCACTATCTTAGACATTGCTGCCTCACAGACACTCATCATTAAACAACTTCCAGAGAGTGAACTAGAATGTTCTCCCACTGACGGAACCTTTTATTAAGTATTACACAGGCCAGGGAGGTCAGGCAATTATACTTCAGGTCATCAGATAAATGTTCAAGTAGACCCAAAGATAAAAGCGTTCAAAAACTTGAGGATGTTTCTCTGCTGTTCATATGTTTTACAAATTTTACTATTGTTCAAATTAATGGTAAATAATTTGCCTGAACAGGGCAGATATTAATAGAGTAGTAAAGATAATATCTTCAACCAATATTTATCCAGTGCCTATTCTGAGTGTCTCGAGCTTTGTCTGTAGCCTGAATAAATGTCTCATTCAAATGTGCTACATTTTTCCAATGCAGCCAGATGATTTTACCACTGATAAAATCCAAATGTAAAATGTTGTTCAATTTATCAGAACCTTCAGTTATTGCAACATTTTCTCAATCAACATTTATATTTTTAGTTGAAAAAGATACATTCTCATCTGTTAAAAAAAAAAATAGCGAGCCCTGGTTAGACTGCAGGACAAGAATGAGCACTGAGTAATAACATTCTACTACTCCATGAACCTAGACGGGGGAAATTTTCTGAGTGTTTCTAGGTGATTTCAGGCCCTCAACTGTATTTTGTTTTTTGTGAGACTGGTCATAACTGTCTTTCATGTGTTATCACTCAAATTCAGTCAAGCCTTCTGTGCAGAAGGCCTCAGATAATTGAGCTAGTTACATTATCTGGATATTAATTAAAATAGAAATCTTTTGAAGAGAGGTATGATATAATGTTTTTATTTCTCCCCACTATACAAGGACCCTATGACTTTATGGGATGACAAAGCCCTACACAGTGATGTTAGCACTTGCTTAGCATAACAGGGATCATAAAAGATGAGCAAGCATAAAAGAGCAGATAACCTCGTCATTTGTCATAATTAAGAGGAATGTGGAGAGGAGGGTGGGCAGTTTGATAAAACTGGATGGAAACGAAGCTGCCCGCTCAGTGTTTACTTGGTGACTGGAAGAAAATCACTGGCTGGGCTAGGCTGTAGGGATGGCCTAAGGTGTCTAGGACATCACCACACTAACACCTCAGGAATATCAGGAATGCTGGAGAAGAAGTATCTTTTGTGTGGTGCTTCATACAGCTTGTAATCTCCAACCCGCAGTGTCTGCAGGGACGATGAGGCTAGCTGGAGCTTAGGGGAACATCCTCTTGGGAGTGAGAAGGTAGTCTGGAGTGAGAGACAACACTGTGGATGGGAAAGCAGTGCCCGTTAGCAAAGGGCAATGCAAGGAGAGGACCAGAGGATGAGAAGCCAGGTCAGTGGCCTGGAGGTCATTCAACAGAAGGGAGAGTGGGAAACCTCAGATGACTCGGATGAGAATCCCTTTGTCCTGGGTCTCCCCTGCTGAAACATGGGCAGCTACAACTCTTAAAGGTGTCTCATGGGCTGAGATGCCCATGGAATGAGTCACAGATAGTTTCTGCAGGAAAAGCTATCTCTTTCCACTGGACTTTGAATAAATACCCTGGATGTCAGGAAAACTCCTAATACTTTCTCACCCAAGGGCAACAGTGTTCTACTACTGCTCTTAATCTTCTTGCAACTGTAGGAGAGTTACCTTCCCAGATGACAGGTACTTCTTTTGTCAAGTTATTTGATCCAACCCTCAGTGAGGCTCCTTCAGAATTTGTACAGTGTTTTGGACTGGATTGCATCTCCCCCGTCCCCTGCAAATTCATATATTGAAGCCCTAACCTCCAATGGGATGGTATTTGAAGATGGAACGTTTGGGATATAATTAGGTTAGATGGAGTCATGAGAATGGTGTCCTCATGATGGAATTAGAGCCCTTATAAAAAGAGGAAGAGAGGCCTGATGTGGGGGCTCACACTTGTAACCCCAGCACTTTGGAGGGTTGAGATGGATAGATTGCTTGAGCCCAGGACTTTGAGAACAGCATGCACAACGTGGCGAAACCCCATTCCTAACAAAAAAAATTACAAAAATTCGCTGGTGATGGTGCCAAACACCTGTAATTCCAGCTACTAGGAAGGCTGAAGTGGGAAGATCAATTGAACCCAGGAGATCAAGGCTGCAATGAGCCATGATCATCTCACTGCACACCAGCCTGAGCAACACAGCAAGACCCTGTCTCCAAGGAAAAAAGAAAAAAAGGAGGACGAGAAATCAAGGAGCAGGTCTCCATGTGAGAACATAGTGAGAAGGTGGCTGACTGGATACAAGCCAGTAAGAGGCCCCTCAGCACACAGTGAATCTGCCAGCACCTACATCTTAAATTTCCCAGCCTCCAGAAGTGTGAGAAATAAATGTCTATTATTTAAGTTATCCAGGCTATGATATTCTGCTATGTCAGCCCAAGCAAACTAATACATATAGTTACAGCAGTAATACATACAGGTCAGGTAACTGCTGACAATATGTTGGTGTGCACTACCTTCCCTTTGTTTTTCCAGATCCACTGAAAAGTATTTTGTGAATAGATGGAGACATGTGCAGAGCTTTTGAAAGATTCCCACAGCTCTTGAAAATCGATACTCTAAGCACTACTGGGATGTGAGTGTGTGAACTCACGTTAGCTCATTTTTTAGCTAATTTTTCTGGTTCAGGGATTATATAAAAGGATCTTCAAAACTGAGCAGAAAAGAATTGTACCAAACTGGATTAACTGGGGCTCCTCAAGTGAGGGCAAGCCCAGAACACCTGCCAACCATTAAAGACTGTGACCTACCATCACTGTAACAAATTGCATAAGACCAATTTGGCAGAATTCCAGGTAACATCTCACTTAGGACTGGGACCAGGAAATTGCTAATTACATTCCAAGAAAAAGTGGATCTGAGTTGCAAGGTATAGCTCCCTTCCTCCTGTGTCAGATCCTTATTTGTTTATTCCCACGAGTGTATGACATTTTGGATATAGAGGTTCACATTTTAATCTGTTTATTAGCACTCCTTCAGAATAAATGTGAAAATCTCTTGCCTCATATAGTTTCAAACATATCATTTCCCAGGGTGGGGGTGGTGGGGGGTGGTGGGGTGGGAGAATGAGGAGAGCAGGCAAGGAGCAAAGGTGTAATGGGAAAATGAGTATGAAATCCCATTCCCACAGACTCTGCAGTTTTAAAACAATTGGCTTCAAGCTCTGCGTTGTTTCCTTTCCCTCAACTTCCTCTTCATATCAGTAAACTCCAATCAGGTTTCTCAAGTGATCGAAGGCCAACTTATCAGCATCTGTTCCATGTCAAAAGAATCCTTCTTTAGATTTGCTTGATGAGTGCATCATAAACCTTAATGTTTCAAAAGCAAAGGAGATAAACAGCCCAGCAGACCCCCTGGGGATTTGGTGATGCACAACTCATAGCATGAAACATCTGAAATAAATCATATTCACTGTGTTTCCTATTTATGTAATGCAGGAAGTGCTGTTTGCAAAGGCCCCTGTGCTCTCAGAGATAAGGAAGGTTTTCTGCACTGTTCAGAGTTTTTAGATAGACCATTGGAATTTTGCACAGGGTACAGAGACTGCAGTCCTAGGCAGAACAGACAGGAAGCTGTTCTTAAGGTGTCATCACCCACTGGAATTGTTTAGCAGCACCCGGGAAACTTAGATAGTTGAGATTCCTTTGTGCACCTGATAGAGGCTGTTGTCTGTATGTATAGATAAACCTATATCTAAGTACATACCTAGCCATTGCTGTGAGATTTCACTCATGGAACAATATACATAGTCGATGAAGCAGATCAGACTGTGTTTGGTAGGTCTGCATAAGAAAGCAGGTTCAGATTTGACAGCCCAGTGTCTGGTTAGAGGATCAAATGCATCAGTAGATAAATTATTAATCAGTTTTCTTTATGTGACTTGAAACACATTCTCACCCTCAAGCAAGGTAGGATGTAAGCAATAGGGTAAAGTATGATGATAAGAGTTGTGATGTCTGCATTTGGGATGCTTTTATTTTAGAGGACGGTTGTGTGGGGATGTGGGAAGGTGTGGGTGTCAGGGGGTTGCGGGTTGGGGAATGGTGTGGAATGTAAATATCTACATTATGAAAAGGTGACATGAATAGTCCCAAACAAGGGACAGGCAGAAACATTAAAATGCTTCTGCTATGATGTTCAATAGAAATAAAAGCAGAAAACAAAAGTTAAACACATCATAAAGCAGGCAACGATGACTTCAGTGGAGAAATTGTGTTTCTATTAACATGGCTGGCAAAACCCATAAATGAATGCAATTATCTTTTTGGTGGTCTTCTCCCTTTTTATTATCACAGTTGTGGTGCACACCTCTTCTAACAGTGGACAGTGTAGTTCTTGCTTTCTTTGTAATTGCTTTGAAATGTAGATCAGAGGTTTTCTGGTGTTAGGGAATTATTTAAACTGAAAGAACACCTGGAAAGCAGACTGGTTTTCTTATTTCCAGAGCTTGTTCCTATTGGGAACATCCACATATTTTCTTTTGCCACACAGCCTCCCCTTCATGATTTCTGTATCACAAACATTTTTGGTATTTTAATGTTTGACTTTAAAAATTATTTTCTTAATGATAGACTCTGGGTTTGTGGGGACTTCACTGGTCATGGCAAACACATGTTTGCTCCCAGAGCCTGTGAGATCCTACTGAAGAAAGTCACTTATCTGTTCTTTAAAAAAATGAGATCACCTGCACTGAAAATTCTGCCTATTCAATCATAACCATTGCTTGGATTAAATTTCTAAGTGTAACAGGTGGTTTCTCTCCTTCTCTCACATGTGTCCTGTCCTTACAGTATAATCTATACCTTAAAAACAGAAGTGTGACCATTGCTCATGACTTCCAGCACTGTCAGCCTAGTGCCTAGTCCAAGTTTCCGTCATGTCTTCCCTGAACAGCTGCAATGGCACCTGACTGGACTCCCAGCTTTCATGTTTGCACATCCTAGAGAACATTGTTTACAGGGTAGCCAGAAAAATCTTTTAACATCCTGTTATTACTTTGTGGAAGGTAAGAAAGATTCTTGAAATGATGGATTGGAATTGGAGGTATTGATTCATGATTTCTAAAATGTGTATGTGTTTGTGTATACGTTTGTATCTCATGCATGTAAAATGTGGACACGTGCCCATTTCCTGGCTCTATCTGCTGAAAGAACCTAGAAGATATGCACAGTGACAATGTGACCATACCTAGCACCCAGATCTTGACTTCTGACACTATTCTCCACTAAAAAGAATTAGGGCTTCTCAAAGAAATGATTTTTTCCAGGTCTGGGATACAGAAAATACAACAAGGTACAGAAAAATCTCTTTACGTGAAAAAGTAAATAAATATCTCCCCATCAAAAATGATAGGGACTTGTCAGAGGGACACAGGGAACAGCTTGAAGGAGCCCACACAAGAAAATTTGAGAAATTAAATAACTATGGGCAGTAATTACTAATAAATCATTAAAACACAGGAATCCACAAGTCCATACCAACAATAAATAATAAAGTAAAAAATGATGAGGTTTAGCTGGACACGGTGGCTCACGCTTGTAATCCCAGCATTTAGGGAGGACGAGCTGAGCAAATCACAGGAGGTCAAGGCCAGCCTGGCCACCATGGCAAAACCCTGTCCCTACTAAAAATACAAAAATTAGCCCAGTATGGTGGTGCGTGCCTGTAATCCCAGCTACTTGGGAGGCTGAGGCAGGAGAATCACTTGAACCCAGGAGGCGAGGGTTGCAGGGAGCCGAGATCACACCAGTACACTCCAGCCTGGGCAACAAAATGAGACTCTGTCTCTAATAATAATAATAATAATAATGCTGGCTGGGCACGGTGGCTCACGCCTGTAATCCCACACTTTGGGAGGCCAAGGTGAGAGAATTGCTTGAGCCCAGGAGTCTAAGTAAGACAAGCCTGGGCAACATAACGAGTCCTCGTCTCTACAAAAAAAAAGTTAAAAAAATTAGCCAGGCATGGTGGTACATGCCTGTGGTCCCAGCTACACAAGAGGATGAAATGGAAGTGTTGCTTGAGTTCAGGAGATCAAGGTTGCAGTGAGCTCTGATCATACCACTATACTCCAGCCTGGGCGACAGAGCAAAACTGTGTCTCAGACAAAAAAAAAAAAAAAAAAGATGATGAAAGGAAATCTCTTGCTATAAATGTGGCAGGTTTATGAATGAAAAATCATCATTTCACAAATGTAAAGATGAATTCAGGTAAGGATCAAGAAATGCTGAATCTAGAAAGTCAAGTGTACTAAGAATCAGAATGTTTGTATGATTGCTTATTGGTTGCAAGGAGAAAATAGAGACAGTACTGTGGACAAACCATACAACACCTTGAGTGGATGGTTTAAATCAATATCACCAATGAGGGGAAGACGGATATTGTGTCCCTCCAGATAGGATACCCTGAGAAGGGCAAACGTCAGTTCTATGTTATTTCTTGCAATAACGCATAACCTAAATCTAATTATGAGGAAACATTAGACAAAGCCAAAATGAGGATTATCATATTGGAAAGGGGTCAGGAAGTGGGTGGGGATAAGAAGGAGGATGCTACATGATTTGAGACTGTCGATAGTCATAAAAGCATTTTTTAAAAAAGGTGAGACATTGTTCCGGATTAAAGGACATAAAAGAGATATGAAAACTAAATGCAATGTGTGATTATAGACTGGCTCCTGTATGGAAGAGAAAAAATGCTATAAAAGGAGTTATTGAATCAATTGATAAAAGTGGAATATAGATGATAGTTTGGATATAAGTACTATATTAATGCTAAATTTTATTGAAGTTGGTAACTATTCTGTAGTTATGGTATATTAGGCAGGGTTCTCCAGAAAGATAGGACCAATAGAATGTATGTACCCATACAAAGAGACTGATTGTAAGGAATTGGCTCATGTGATGATGGAGACTGGCAAGACCCAGGATCTTCAGGGTGAGTCAGCAAGCTGGAGACCCAGGAGTGCCAATGAGTTAGTTCTAATCCAACTTGGAAGGCTTGAGAACCAGGAGAACTGACAGTGTCATTCCAGTCTGAAAGCCAGCAGGTGCAAGACACAGAAAGAACTGATGTTTTGATTTGAGTATGAATTTAAAAAAAAAAAAAAAAAAAGCTAGAATTTGAACTGGACTTTGCCAGTTCAAAGGCCTTTAGGCAGGAAGAATTCTCTCACATGGGAGAGTGCCAGGGCTTTTGTTCTGATTGGATGAGCCCTGCCCACTTTAGAGAAAGCAATTGCCTGACTCAGTCAAGTGATTGAAATGTTGGTATCATACAAAAATATCCTCACAGAAGCAGGAATAATGTTTGAAGAAATATCTGGGCACCCTATAACCCAGTCAAGTTGATACAAAATTAACCCTCATATGAGGAAATAACCTTTTTATTAGGAAACACATATTGAAATGTTTAGAGATTAAGAGCCACACTGTATGCAACTTGCTCTCAAATGGTGGAGACAAAAATGTTTTAGAGATAAAGATAGTAAATGGTGATGGAAATTGGGCAAAATGTTCACATAAGTGAATCTAAGTAAAGGGCATAGAGCTATTCTTTGTACTCTTCACCTAAGTTTTCTGTAAATTTTAAATTATTTCCAAATAAAAGTTTCTTAAAAAGCCTTTCTTTTTCCTGCTAAAAGTACTCCAACTGCTTCCCATTCACTAAGAATACACCTGACTTTCTTTATTCACCTGCAGCACTGTCGGGGACCCAGGCTCTGCTCACTCCGCATCTCAGCTGATTCTACTCACCTCCCCACATAGAACCTTACTCAGTCTGCACACTCTCCGCTCCCAAGAAGTACCAAGTTCATTCTCACCACGGAAGCTTTACACTTGCACTCTCTGCCTCTATGCCTTTCCCCCAAGTCTCCACATGGCTGCTCCTTCCCATTGCTCAGATATGCTGTCAAACGTCATGTATTAGTCTGTTCTCTCACTGCTATAAAGAAATACCTAAAACTGGGCTGTACAGGAAGCATGGCTGGGGAGGCCTCAGGAAACTTTGCTTTATGGCAGAAGGGGAAGCAGGCATGTCTTACAGAGAAAGAAAGAGAAGCGGGAGGGGCCACACACACTTAAATAACCAGATCTCATGAGAACTCACTCACTATCACGAGAACATCAAGGGGGGAATCTGCCCTTTTGATCTAATCACCTCCCATCAGGCCCCTCCTCCAACATTAGGGATTACAATTCGACATGAGGTTTAGGCAAATCCAAACCATATCACGTCATTTTCTCAGAGAGGGCTCCTGGCTACAGAAGCTCATCTTCAATCATGTTTCTCTGTTTTACTTTCCTCTCTGGTTACCATGCTGACTCACTCCTTTGCTTGTTTATTATAGTCACTGAGATATAAATTTCAGAAAGGCAGACATCTCATTCATCCTGTTTACTGCTGTCTCTAGTCTTTAAAACATTGGTTGGCATATGGTTAAGTCCTAAAGAAATATTTTTAATAAATGGATAAATGTTTAAGTGCCTAGACCCCTCAACCTTTTGAAACTAAAATACTCAATCCATTAGCTTTTTGCCCTTCTTTACATATAGGCTTTCTCAGTTTGCAGCAAGAATTTTAATGATAAATATTATGATATTTCAAGTGAGCATCAAATATAGACTATTATAATAGAGGAGTTTAAAAAGTACTGGTTGAGGTTGGGTGCGGTGGCTCACACCTGTAATTCCAGCACTTTAGGAGGCCAAGGTGGGTGAATCACTTGAGGTCAGGAGTTCGAGACCAGCCTGGCCAACATGGCAAAATCCCATCTCTACTAAAAACACGAAACAAAAACAAAACACAAATTAGCTGAGTGTGGTGGGATGCGCCTGTAATCCCAGCTACTTGGGAAGCTAAGGCAGGAGAATCAATTGAACCCGAAGGCAGAGGTTTCAGTGAGCTGAGATCCTGCCATTGCACTCCATCCTGGGCAACAAGAGTGAAACTCCATCTCAGAAAAAAAAAAAAAAAAAAAAAAAAGTACTGGTTGATAAAAATAAACTTTTTTTTCCCAAGTAATTCTGACAGTCTGAAAATTAAACTAGGTTGACCTAGTAGACATGAAAAAGACAACAGACTTAGTAATAAGAAAATTCCTTGGAAACAGGTTCTTGTGTTAAAAATATCTAGTACACTATCTGGAAAATAGTAAAGCGTTCATAAATGTTTAACAAATGTAAGAAATAACCTATCAATAGCTAATAGCTCATAAGCAAGTAACTCCAGAGAAAGTAAAATAAAGCAAGATGGCTAGTTTTGCACCTTCAAATATTAAAACACATTCATTTTTTTTATTTAGAAGAAGAGCTCATGAGAGTTAGAGGTAAAAATTCCCCAATGAAACAGGAACAACGTTGGGAATAACAACAGAATCTGCCTCAGGATAGTTGCCACCTTCTTTACAACTTTTTTCGTTCGTTTGTTTTTGGGCGGGGCAGGGGTGGGGGGTTGCACCTCTGGTTCAGTTGATGACTCATACTTCCCAACAAGCCATATGTTGCTATAGAAGGCATTCACTCTCTGCATTCACTAGGGATAAGAGCCAAGTAAATATAATAAATCACTTTTTACCCATCAAAAATAAGAATGAAATGCCATTTGCAGCAAGATTTAATCAGCAGGTGCTTAAGTAATTTTGGTGTTGAAAGCTTGCACTCTCCTGTGATGTGATAGACTCATTCACACCCCCATACTCCATCATGACATTGCAGCAGTTACACCATGGAAAGGTGCTCTTGCCATTTTTTTACAACCAAAAAAAAAAAAAAAATCTATAATTTCTCAAGTTCACTGCATTCAGGTAAAACTGCAGCCTCTGGAAGGTTCTTCTTGGATACCAGTTCTTGCATGCTTGCCTTCCTTGTATCCGACCCTCTGAAATGCAATGCTCTACCTCTACAGCAAGAACAGTGATTGCTTAAGTATAACTGAGCTATTTTGCAATTAGTTTTAAAACTTAAGACTATCATTGGATCATAGCCTTGTAAATAAATATATAAATGTATCACTTTTGACCTCTTCGTTAATCCAAAACCAGTTTCACCACTAACATTTCCTAAGCTTAAGGGAAAAGAAATTATCAACCCAATCTTTTTCTTTGTTTTTTGTTTTTATTTGTTTTTTCACTCCACCCAGGGTGGAGTGCAGTGGTGTAATCATGGCTCACTGCAGCCTCGACCTCACAGACTCAGGTGATTCTCCCACTTCAGCTGCCCTGGTAGCTGGGATGGCAAGCACATGCCATTACGCCAATTTTTTGTTTTTCATTTGGTAGAGATGTGGTTTCACCATGTTACCCCAGGTTGGTCTCAAACTTCTGGGCTCAAGTGATCCATCCACCTTGGCATCACAAAGTGCTAGGATTACAGGCATGAGCCCCATGCCCAGCCCTTGTTTTTCTTTAATTGCAGTACAATTTGTATAGAGTAAAATTCATCTTTTAAATATACAACTCTATGAGTTTTGACAAATGCATGCAGTGGTATAACCAGCACCACTATCAAAATATAGAACAAATTCATCACCCTTCAAAAATTCCCTTACTACCTTTTGTAGTTAAATTCTTCCTCTATCCCCAGCTCGTAACAACCTTCAATCAATCAAATCTTTGTATATGAATATGTTGATTATATTGAGCTCTTTTGTCCTAATAAGTAAAACTTTGTTAGAAAGAATTCAGGGTTCAAAATAAAATTTTATCTGCAGAAAGGGAAAAAAGGCAAGTTAAGAATGATACTCTTACATTTGTTTTTGTTATGTTTTATTTTTAATTATTTATCCGTATTATGCTACTGTATTAGTCCATTTTCACACTGCTGATAAAGACATACCCGAGACTGGGCAATTTATAAAAGAAAGAGGCTTAATTGGACTCACAGTTCCACATGTCTGGGGAGGCCTCACAATCATGGTGGAAGGCAAGGAGGAGCAAGTCATATCTTACATGGATGGCAGCAGGCAAAGAGTGCTTGTGCAGGGAAACTCCTGTTTATGAAGCCATCAAATCTTGTGAGACCCATTCACTATCATGAGAACAGCCTGGGAAATATCTGCTCCCATAATTCGATCATCTCCCACTGGCTCCCTCCCACAACACATGGGAATTATGGGAACTACAAGATGATATTTGATTGGGGACACAGAGCCAAACCGTATCAGTTACCAGTATGTAGAACTCTTATTTAATAAAAAATTTTAAATGGATGATGGTATATGTCATAATAGATAAGGGAAAAAGTCAGTTCAATTCCCCCCTGGTGAGGAAATGTCATTTCTATAAGAGTATCTTAAATACTAATTAGCTTATATTAACCTTCTGAAGTGATTAATAATAGTTAAATCATTCTTCTAATCAGAGATGTGAAAATATTCTCAATTTGAATCCAAGGTAATTGCTACTAACTGCTCAGAGTCCTAGGTTACAAAGAATTCTGAGGTTTAACAGGAAATATTAATAATATCAAACACTGAAGTCTTAGAAATGATTACATACTAAGTACACATTATTTTATTCTATCCTAACAAAAAGCCCAAGAAATGTTCCTAATGTTATCCCCATGCTATGAAAGGGGAAATTGACTTTTAGAGGGATTAAATAACTAATGCAAGTTCAAACAGGTGAGAAATGATGAAGCTGGGATTTGAATGTACAAAGCCAGGCCCAGCTGGATATTTATCAACTTTAATACATTAAACTAAAGCAATTAGTCACACAATATGGAAGGGGGTGATGCAAGTTTTGTATCTGAGCTGAAATCTGAAGCATATGTTAAATACCAAAGGCACAGAGGCTGCAAAGCAAAGAGGAGCTTTTCAGGCAGAAGGCAGAGCAGGTGCAAAGGCCCAAATGATAGAAGAACAAGGCACGTTAGAGGAACCAAGGTGCCCCCAGAGGCCAAAGAAAAGCAGAACAAGCAGAGACAGGAGAGAGGCCTTTGATCTTTTCCTTAAGGGATTCAGAAAGCTCCTGCATAGCTTGAAGCTGGCTAGTGACACAATCAGATATAGGTTTCCCAAAGGCCAGCTGCCTGTTAGGAGGAAGGCTTATTCACAAGGGTAAGTGAGTTGGAGGAAGAGCACTTAGGAAGTCATTGCAAGCAATCCAGCTGAGACATAGTGGCTGTATTAGCCATATCTTGGTCTATATACCACTATCATATTTTGACATTTGGGGCCTAGCTGACCATAGGACTGCCTGTCTCAGAGTTAGTTAATTCCTAGAGATAGCAAATCAAGGACTGCAAACATGCCTTTCATATGCAAACCAACCAATTCAGAGTCCAGGCCACCAACTGCCTCCTGTATCAAGTTCCTACACTTCAAGCCACTGTCCTCCTGCATTACTCACCCCAGGACCAGACAGCTAGAGACAGCACCTCTGCCCCAGAGTCTGCTAAAACTATTCAAACTAGTCAATCCTAAACCTGCTTACCCTGTCTTAACCACTCCTTCCCAAAGAAACCACAATCAAGAATCTTGCCCATACTTTCCATCACTCCCTCTGCCTCCCTACCTATCCGGGTGCTTCTCTGCATGGTCCCCTGTAATGTGGTATGCCCCCTCCTCTCAGGATTGTCACCATAACAAACAGTTTTCAATGGCAGTCATCTCCTGATGGGCTGGCCTCACTGTACCTGAATAATAATGAAATCTACATTTTAAACAGTGGCATACTGGAAGTGAGGGCATTTCTGAGGGATGTTCAGGGGATACAACTGATAGTATGTGGTGACTGGTTGAATATGGGGGAGTGAAGGGAAGTAGGTATCAAGAAAGGTATCTACGTCTAACCTGTAAGTACAGGGAAATAATAGTAAACACTTAGAGCACTCACAAATGTTCTAGGTTCTGTTCTAAGCACTTTATGTACATAACTCATTCAATCCTCTTTGAAATCCTACTTATTATTCCCATTTCACATAGGTTGAAACAGACACAGGGAAGTTAAGTAGTCTGTCAGAAGACAGACCAGCTAACTGTTCATCCATCCATCTTTTTTGCTTCCCGGGAAGGCAGCTGGGACATTGGTTGGGTGTGGCCAAGAAACTGAGCTCTGGCTAGCAGAATATGGAAAAAAATGATGAGTGGCCCTTTGAGTCTGGCTCATAAAATCCTCCCATATGCCATCCTGTGTACTCTGGATTACCATAACTCTGGAAGCCTCTGGTTGAAGATAGTGGAGCCTCTAGATGGATGGAGTGTGGGTCCCCAAATTAAGAAATAGCAGATTATTTCTGTAAAAGAGTATCAGATAGTATATATTGTAGGCTCCGAGGACCAAGAGGCAGAATCGAGGATGTTACGTAGATTCTTTTATTCTTTTTTTATTTTTTTGAGACTGAGTCTCGCTCTGTTGCCCAGGCTGGAGTGCATTTGAAAAGCATAGGAACATTTTAAGCTCATTAGTCCTACAAAAAACATGTAGCACGTCAAATCCAGCTCACAGGCCTTCATTGACACAGCACCGTCCTATCATCACTTAAAGGAAAGTCACCTGCTGATCTGGAAAACATTCCATGACTGGGTCATAGACTGCTGTGTTTCAAGCCTCTGAAGTGTTGGGGCTGTTTGCTCCAGCAGTGAGCCTCTGTAACTGCCCCAAGACCACACAGCAAGGAAGTAACAAAGCCCAGATCTGAATCCATGTAGTCTGGTTCCTGAGTCTCTGCTTGCTGACAATGCATGATGCTACCTCTTGAGAAAGAAAAAGACCAACTGTGATTATTGATCTCTAACAAGGGTTGGGAAGGGGCTGAAGAGGATCACATGCTTCATATTGCCATCCCCATTCTCATCTTGAGTTAAAAGAAAGTGCACAGAGACAAGTGCAAAAGTTCTACTTAAAATAAATGTCCCTTGAAAACTCACTAGATATCCAAATTTAGTGAAAAGGGACCTCATTCAATAGTGTCAAGGTTGATGACCTGGTACTCTTCTTTCAAGGAGTACAGACAATTAGAGGACTAATGTTTTTCATCTTATAAATAACCTCAGTGCCATTTCTTCCAACTCCAACTCTACCTGTCACCTTATCAGGTGTATCCCCAAATGTAGAGACCAGGTGATACGGTTTGGCTGTGCCCCCGCCAAATCTCATCTTGAATTGTAGTGCCCATACTTCCCATGTGTCGTAGGAGAGACCCAGTGATTGAATTGAATCATGGGGCCAAGTCATTCTTGTGATAGTGAATGTGTTTGATGAGATCTGATGGTTTTATAAAGGGGAGTTCCCCTACACACACTCTCTTGCCTGCTGCCATGTAAGATGTGACTTTGCTCCTTATTCGCCATCTACCATGATTGTGAGGCCTTCCCAGCCATGAGGAATTGTAAGTCAATTAAACCTCTTTTCTTTATAAATTACTCAGTCTCAGGTATGTCTTTTATTAGCAACATGAGAACAGACTAATACACCCGTAAGTCTGGAAGCGTGCAGCATTTGGAAGAAAGGAGGTAGAATGAAGAGATGTGTAAGGCCTGGCTCTGAGGTCATCCCATACTTTCCAAGATCTCCGTTCTTTAAATATTGATGACACCTTATTTAGAGTAACTAAGGAAACAGCAAAGAATTTGTTCTTGGAATTTTACAGAAACTGAAAGGGGGAGCTAGTATGGATTTTCCAGAGCACATCCGAGTTCAAAATGTTGGATGGCATATAGTGTACCTAAAAAATGGACAGGTCTTTCTCTCATAAATTTGGAATGAAAGAAACTGGCATTCCAAAATACCATTCCTGCTCATTCTTGCCATCCTCCCAGACCCAGCAGCATTTGTTTTTATTGGTGTTTATAGTTACTGGTTGGCCTCAAAATAGATATTTTAATTCAGAGCTCTCGCTCATGGTTAAAGAATGTGAAAAAGAAGGTTTCTATGGTAATGTTTTCACTTTTAGATTAAGGTGCAGATGATTAATCTCTCCTATCCATCTCATGAAACCGAGGATGATTGATTAATGTGGAAACAGACGGTTAGGAGAGAAAACAGTAAGTATTCATTTTGGAATTTTCCTTAAATATTTTGTCTTTTGTCTTTATTACTTTGTTCAGGAAGTTAGGACAGAGAGGTTATTTTTATTTACCACATTCATTTATCCTGGACTCAAAGTTATAAAGAGAAACAAATTATATGTATCTTTGTAATTTATCCTATATGTGAATATACCATTATTAGCTGTTGTGGTTTGGAGATACCATCCTAAATTCTAGAAAAGTGATACATAGGAAATGTAGTCTTACACAATGCAATCAGACTAATTGCAGATTAATTTCAAAAAGTCGATGGATCTTACAGGTTGATACATAATACATTAAATATTTTAACTTAAAAAATTCTGAAATGTACATGCATCTTTTTCATCCTTTGGTGAACGGTGGTGTACCATCTTCCCTTTCAGCATTGAGCTGTGACTGGAGATTCAGTAAGGTAAAATAAATACGATCTAACTATAATGCATTGCCAACATGATAATTTCACCTTATTCAAAGTGGAATGAGTATTGAAAGACATTCAAGAACCAATTGGAGGCAGAGACATTTTTAATTTTTAATTTTTCTAATTGCCCACACATAATTCAATTGCCACTTTCTTAATGACTTGTCCTTATTCTTTCCAAAGCATTTAACTTAACAGCCATAGATAAAAGCACTCTTTTTTACACTCATATTTTATAGATTCATGTGGAATTTAAATCACATAATTATAATAATCCACAAAACTTGCATATATATTGGTATGGGATTAAATTCAACTGCACATAATTCAACTGGCAACAGGAAAAGTGCACAGTTGTATCGAAAGCAGTCTGGAGTGTTCAGCTTGGTTTATGAAGGGAATGAAGAAATGCAGTTACTCCTATGAATCTATTTGATATAGGTCAATTTGAAAATCTTTAAATGTGTATGTCAAGTAATTTTTGCATGTTTGTGCATTTTTCAGATCCTCTATGACACTACAATTAAATAAATGTGGTCATGGTGAGACTACATGGGTCACAGTAGAGTAATAGAAATGAAGTGTTGCTGGTGTCTGAGTGACTTTGATTTGAATGCAATCATCGTAGTATTAGTAACAACGCAGTAGTAACAAAAGCAGTTTTGTCATCATTATTTTTAAATTGACTTAAATAGTAATAGTCTTAACACATTATAGTTGTATTTATGTGTCAGCAACTGTATTCAAAATGTGCTTATAGAAACTGTCAAATGCTTTGAAATAGTTTCTTAGACATAATACTCAAAATGTTTGATTCTATGATATTGAGGACAAGTTTTCTAGGATTAATAAATAATTCTGTCTGATGAATTTCTATTCATCTTTATTAATTTCTAGCTTCAAATAGACCAGTGGTTCTCAAACAGGGCAGTGTCACTCACACACACACATACCCCAGGGCATTTTGGAAATTCATGGAGGCTTTTGACTGGTGCTATGATGATAGGGTGCTGCCAGCATTTAGTGATTAAGATTCTCCAATGCTGGAGTTCCACCAATGAGCAGAACCATTTTATAAACTTGAATGTTCCTCTAAATGGAACACAAAAGTGAAATACTCATTTGGATTTATGTGAGCCTAGAACCAAACTCTGTTTCATTATAAAACAAATTTGAGGTGGGGGTGTATAGATTTTTAAGTCATCTCTGCTACCAGAAGACAAGCATGCTCCTAAAAATCATTGTGCTATGCAAAGTTGTACAATGACAAACCACAGGGCTTATGGGGAAAACAGGGTTAGGCACACAATACTCTAAAACTTCATCAGTGATACTTTAAAAGAAAAAAGATAGGGTGCCAATAAAAATGGCAGCATAGTTTTACATGCATTAAATGGTTAAGAAATACACAGGTACTCCAATAAATGTGGTGCTTAACTTAAAAAAGATCTAATGTTTGCTACTAGAAGTAGGTGACAGAAGAGCTGCAGTTTGTGACTTACTGTGAAATTATGGAAGGAAGGACATCTGAAATTGAACAGAAAGTCCAATTTCATTATGCGGTACACTATGTATATGGGTGGCACTCATAACACTCTTGGTGAAATGAGGTAGCTGGTAGATATCGGAAGTGTGTTAGTGTTTATGTTTGTATATTCCTACAAGGCCCCTTCAGCTAAGTGCTGTCTTCTTCATTCACCTAGTACTTCTCAATTGAAAAGTCAAGCATAAGCAAATGTGTTATGTTCAAACTGTTCCCTAATATGTCAATTGTGTTGAAAAAATTTTAAAACAAACATTACAGCAGAATTGACTGTAGACTGAATTTTTTCTGGGAGGGAAACCACATGTCAATTGAGAAAATTTGTATTTTGTTATTTTTGGAACTTTCCAAGATTTTCTTTCTCATTTCAGAAAATCGTGTTCTAATGAGAATGCCACTTGTGGTACCTGAGTTCCCAGTGCAACACACTGTCAGGGGAATATGTAGCTGTCATAATCATGGTGATCTGCATGGAGGTGCAAGCTCCTAACTTCTTCATTATACTTTCTACTGTAATCTTTAACTATAACACAGAACATTTACCCATTTAATAAATAAATATAATTTTATCATGAATTACTTTTCTGTCATTTTTCCTTTATATATAGTTAGGGCATTATATTGAAATTTTTTCAAAAATTATATTATATCATATGGATAATTTCAAAATTATATGGATAATTTCCATATAATAGGCTGAGTAAACTATAGAAAAGAGGCACTATAAAATATGATAGTTGACAAAATTGTGAACCACTGATATAGAGCAACAAAAAAGGAAGGGAATGTAGCCATATTCTTATCAACAAATACACAGAAGGATTAAATGAGATTATATCTGTCTGGCATATGATTCATTTTAAATAAATTACAGACAGATTTATTATTATTAAGATAGCACCAGAAGAACCACAGATCCAATTGCTCCCTGGACCTCTCCTTTCAGATGTCCACAGGATCCCCAAACTCAGGAAGTAAGGAAGTAAGAGTTACCAAATCGATCACGGCTCTCCCAAACCTCCCTGCGCCCTGCCCTTTAACCATGTTGTGAAAAGGCATCATCTTTAATCTGTTTCTGGCTAGCTAGAAATGGGATGTTAACCATGACTTCCCTGTCTCCTGAGAGCCCTCTATCTAATAAACCACCATCTCATATGGTGCATCACTTCCTGCAGTTCAAGTCTGTCTGCTTTCTTTCATCTTCACCACTGCCACATTATTGCAGGCCACCATCATGGAAATAGCCAACTAGCTGAGCTCAGTGTCCCCTCCCACCCTCTCATCTATTCTCTCTTTCACCAGCACCATCCAATAGAAACGCAATATGAGCCACATACGCAATTGTGAAATTGCTGGTACCAACCTAAAAAGAGAAGCATAGGAAATTAATTTTAACATCATTTTAATTAACCTAATATTTGTAGTATAATATAATTTCAACATATTATCACTATGAACAATTATGAATGACATATTTGATACTGTCCTTGTGCTACGTCTTCAAAATTGGCATATATTTTACATTTGCAGTGCATGTCAATTTGGACTAATCAAGTTTTGAGTGCTTTGTAGCCCCAAGTTGCTATGGTTCTTGGACAGTGTACCTTAAAGCCCTTTTAGCTGGGTAAACCACAAACCCTGTCCCATCACTTTCCTACCTAGCATGCTCTAATTCCCAAATAGGTGTTGCCCTAACGTCTAAACCTCTAAAAATGATTTCCAAGACCCTGCAATATCTCATCATTGTTTATCCCGTTGGCTCTACCTCTTGCTATCCCTTTCCTGGCCCCGCACCTCAGAATCTTTACTCACTCTGTAGAATTTGTTTTGTTCTCTCCAACATGTCCTGCTCTCTCTTGCTGTGGGATTTTTCTAGAGGACCTCCCCTACCTGTGACACTTTTAATGTTCTGCACTAACCTGATTATCACTTTATGTTCCCAAACACCCATACTTTTTGTTCAGATTAGGGTTCCATCCTTATAGTTCAGATTCACTTGCTTCAAATCTGGGTTTGCTTTGCAGCAATCCCTCCCTCAAATCCCTTGCCATGCTGTCACTGAAATCTCTTGCTCACATGCGGTCTTGTCTACTCAACAGTGTAGCAGGAGCAGTCAATCAACGTGTTTGAATGAAAGAACAAATGATGAATTTCCTTTGAAAGCTTGCAGCTATGGCTGAATGACAATCAGTGAAATAATGGAATGGATGATTCTGGAGTCAGACAGACCTGAGTTTGAAACTCAGTTATGTAATCTTGGGCAACTTATAAAATTTATGTTTCTTTCCTTATAAATATTTGGTGATTTGCAAAATGGAAATTATAATGCCCACCTTACAGGAGCTAAAAGGAGTAAATGAAATAATGTATATATACATAAATGGCACATATTTGTTTATCTAAACAGAATGCAGTATATCTGGTCATATCTCTTTTGACATAGGAAAGTCTAGTTATACATACCTTAGGATTTAGATTTACATAGAAAGAAGGTGGCTTTACTTCAGAATGGAGATCAAGACACATTCTTGAATGAAGCATTAATCTGAAGCATTTGCTGCATGTGATTGGCAGAGGGAGTAGGGATGATGAATAGGGTATATAACATTTTTTCCTATCTGGCTATGTTCCTTGTGTGGACCCCTCTCCCTGAAAGAAATCCCATATTGCTAGGTATGCCAAGGTCCTGGCTGAAATGCCTAACACACTTGAATTGTAACCTTCCCTGGGAACCTAAGTTATGTTATTCTTGGGGTAAGGAATTAAAGGAAGCAAAACTGGGGACTT
Source organism: Piliocolobus tephrosceles (assembly GCF_002776525.5). NCBI lineage: Eukaryota > Metazoa > Chordata > Mammalia > Primates > Cercopithecidae > Piliocolobus > Piliocolobus tephrosceles. The sequence goes on from NC_045438.1 coordinate 41,733,025, forward strand.
AAATGTATTTAGTCTTTAATATAAAAAGGTGTTATCTTTTTGCAATTTAAGTTTATTCTGGAAAATATTAATGAGGCAGTGTTCACATTTGGGACATTTTAATATTGCTGGCATGATACAATTTGGGGGATTTGATGCTGTCCTGTGGTACTCAATGTATTATTTCTGTTAAACTAGATTTGACAATGTGACTAGGCTTGATACGAGTTGGGAAATATACCACAGTCCATCCCTTGTCAAACAGGCTTCCATATGAATATTAAGCCCTAATGCCCTAAGACATCCATTGTGTGTAACGAATTAACTTTTTTCCTATGCATGAGGATGGTGCTAGTTATATAATCTCCTTAGAAGATTTGAGAAAATAGTCACTCAAATCATTTTCTGATGGGCTTAATTCTTTCTGGGAAAGGCTGCTTGCTCTAATTTTTGAGCTAAGATGAGGTTGCTTTATTTAATCTATTTGTCTAGTTTGTTTCAGTTGAATATCACGTGAATTATGATCTCACTGGTTCCAAGGGGATAACAGAGAGTCATAGACTATGTTTTGGGGAAAACAGTAGGTCCTTGGTGACAGTGGATTTTCTCCAAAGAGGGCAACATGTGCAGTGTGATTTTCCATGAGTCTGGCTACTTAGATGGATACGTGGCAGCGAGGAGCAGCCTTTTCCTCAGACCCCTTGCTTCACAGTCAGGAAGGCCACTTGGCTAGAGAAAGGAAACCCCTCTGTTTCTTTCCTTCCTCCACTTTTCACTGTGGAGGGAGAAGAAATGGCAGACTCCTTCCTTCTGTCTTCCATTTACTTAATAACATGTGATCAGTAGAAAAGCAAGGCAAGGCTTCCAGGAGCCAGGGCGCTCTCTTCACAGACTCTACATCCTATGCAGAAGCAGTAGGGGAGTCAGGGCCCTCGGGGAGCCCAGCTACATCTCTCTTCCCTTAGCCCCACAAGGGGTCATATACATTTATACCAAGGCAGAACTGAGAGACCCCACATGAATCCTGAGAATGGGATATATTCTCCACCCTTGCTTTTAACAGATTTCTGGCAGGAGGAGGAAGAGTGGCCTATGAGATGTCTGTTTACTTCTTCATAAAAGCATGCTTTGGCTGTTATTGCTTGAGTGAGTTCCAAGTTCCAAAACTGAGTGGAAACAGAAGCAGTCAATAGGATTGGATCACCAGAATCCTTAACTAGATAATTAGTGATAAGTACTGAACCCAAGTTTTTTAATAGCAGATTTTTGGGTTTGTTGTGGTTTGGTGGTGGTTGTTCATTGGTATAGCTCTAGCACCAAGAACAGAGCCACCATGTGATAGAACCTTAATAGCTGTCAAATGGTGAGTGCTTATAGAGGTGGGTGGTGCAGCCTGTGCACAGGGGAAGGGTGCAGTCTGCAGAGGTGGCTGGCCGATTCAGGAAGCACTAGACACTTGTGAAGTTTAATTTAAATATAATTAAATAAAATTAAAAGTCCAGTTTCTCACTTGCACTCTCTACATTCCTAGTGCTCCAGTCATGTGTAGCTATAGGCTCTTGTATTGGAAGGTGCAGATATGGAACATTTTTTCCCATTGCAGAAAGTTTTACTGCACTGCACCACTTTAGAGCCTAACTGCCTCTTCTATTTACTAGCTGAGAAAACTTAAGCAAATTACTTGACTCCGTTTTGTGACTATTAAATAAGGGAATAAATGAAAGCACTTAAAACAGGGCTAGTAGAGAATACTTACCATTATTAGCTACAAGTGATTTTGTATGGGGATGCTGTCCCCATAAAAGGGCCTGGATCCCTGGACCATGTACAATGTGTGTGTATGTAGTTTATCCTACATGCTACAACAAATAACATGTAGGAAACGATAGCCACCGTGCCCAGTGGCATTTTTGATAGAAAGGTTTTCATTTTAAAATATTTTATTAATATGATTTGTAATAAATTAAGGAAATGTATGATCATTAATCATTTTATTTTAATTTTGCCAAAACAAAATTTTATTCACATCAAACTATGTGGATTAAACTTGTATTTCAACAATGTAACAAAAGTTGGAATCTACTTGTATAAAACACGCCAGGGGCTGGGCGCGGTGCTCACGCCTGTAATCCCAGCACTTTGGGAGGCTGAGGAGGGCAGATCACTTCAGCCCAGGAGTTCTAGACTAGCCTGGCCAACATGGTGAGATCCCTGTCTCTACAAAAGAAATACAGAAAATTAGCCGGGCATGGTGGTGGGCACCTGTGGTCCCAGCTATTATGGAGGCTGAGGTCAGGGGGTCTCTTGAGTCAGAGAGGCGGAGGTTGCAGTGAGCCTAGATGGCGCCACTGCACTCCAGCCCAGGAGACAGAGTAAGATCCTGTCTCAAAAAAATAAAAAACCATGACAGGGATCTAGTGCAGAATCTGAAATACATTTATAGGCACTTGGTGAATGGAGAGAAAATCTGTTGATATGATTCATTTTGATAACCAACGTGTATTTCCAGTCTTGAAACCTTGGCCTCAAGCAATCCTCCTGGATCAGCCTCCCAAAGAGCCGGAATTACAGGCACGAGTCAACACATCCAGTCAAATATATATTTCTGAAGGTGGCCTTAGTTGTTGATAAGCAATGGATATGTATGCATAAAATGATCTATCTAGAGAGTTCTAGAAAATAGTTTGTGTCTTTTTCTTGTTAATCTTTAGGTACTGTTTGGTACCAGGTAGAATAATTTCCCCCACTTTCCCTGTTCTTCAGTACTACTGCACAGCCAAGCTGGTTTATTGTTGCATATAAAGTCTGGGTAAGCATATGTTTCTCTACACTCAGAAATTAATGGGAACTGATGCTCTATATAATGTCAAACAGCCCCTGGGAAAAAAAACTGTACTGTGGCCAAGTAGATGCCACCACATTTAGTAATATATTTTAAACTAATAAAAATCATTTCCAGGGCAGAAATAGGCTTTGTTGTTTTTGTAAAATTCTGAGTTCATTCAACCCAACAACTCGCACTGTAAATTATTGTAACTGTAACCTTAATCTAAGTGAGAAGAGCATAAATAATCAGAAACTGTTCTTTAAGCAAACCTGGACAAAGAGTTGGGAGCTCAGTTTTAGCCTTTATTCTGCAATGAACTACCTATTTCTCCTTGAAAACTTCACCTAACTTCTCTAGACTATAGGTTTTGGAAAAGATATTTGTAAATGACAGGTTTATTTAATAACCTCTAATTTATTATTTAATAATAAAGCTACTATTATGCTACTAAGGAAATATTAACTAATAGTAAATCCGCAAATACTGTTGATTTTTTTCTCAGAAAATGATGTTCTAAGAGTTGTGTTTTCTAGAAATTATCTTGGGGAACATATAGAAAATCAAGTTCTCAAAAATATTAAACAATTTTGTATCACTAAGGCTCAGCAGATGAGATGTGGTGTCCTGTGAAGTATACCTTTGCTCACCCCTATATTCCTTGTCTATCTTTGGAAACCCTTAAACTTCCTCTTCTACCCCTTTATATACCCTGAGGAATTTCATCCGATTCAGCACTCTCAGCTAGGAAAAAAGACAAGAACTGACAAACCAGTCTCCAGCTCTGGCCTCTCCTGTTTGAGGTTGAACTCCTTTGGAACTGCTAAGGGGAGCTCATTTCTTTATCAGCATTCTGTACAAATCCACTCTTTTTTGTGGCTGAATAATGCCACCCTCATTCCAGTGCCCAGGTTAAAAACTCATCATATTTAACTTCTCCATCTCTTTCCTCCCAGCACCAAATCAGTCTAGCTATCAGCCATTCCTCTCATTAAGCAAAACTGTACCTTCTTTCTGCAGGTCCCCATCATTTGTTTGGATTGTTGCTGCTTTTATTTCCCTTATCTTCGCTGCTGCCACAGTGTTTTATTTTTCCCAAAATAATGATAACAACAACAATAGCAAAGCCACTTTATTGCTTAAATCCTTCCTTGGTTCTCCATTGCTTACAGAGCCAGACCTGTAGGCTGGATTAAGAAACTGGACTTTGATATGTGTTTCTAGCTTAACCATGTACTACCTTGCCATATACCCAGGGTGTCAGCTACATGTTGCTTTTTACACATTAATTGGTTTACACATCTCAGATCATCTAACATGTGTTTTCCCACTAATTTTTTTATAATGCTCTTTCCTCTAGAATATAAACTCCATTAAGGCAGGGACTTTACCTGTTTTGTGCCATATTGGACACCTAGCACACAAAAGAGTACTCCAGTGTAGGTGATGAAAAGCTATGTTGAATGAATTAGTCAGTTTACGGTTTCAAGGATCTGTTCTAAGGCTACCTCTGTGATGAAGCCTTTCTCCATTCTCAGCAGTATGATTGCTCTCTCCCTTTGTGGTTATAAAACACACCAAATGTGCAACTATTTTAGCTCAAACATCATATTATCCACATTTTTCTCACAGATATGTCTTTTCTATTTACTTCAGCTCCTTGGTGGCATGGATACTCTTTATTAATTCTAAATGCCCACCACCAGGCTGGGAGCATTGGGTCACACCTGTAATCCCAGCACTTTGGGAGACCAAGGCAGGCAGATCACTTGAGGCCAGGTGTTTGAGACCAGCCTGGCCAACATGGTGAAAACCTGTCTCTACTAAAAATACAAAAATTAGTCAGCCATAGTGGTGTGCAGCTGTAGACCCAGCTACTCAGGAGGCTGAGATGGGAGAATCACTTACTGAGAAGGGGAGGTTGCAGTGAGCCGAGGTAGCACCACTGCACTCTAACCTGGGCTGCAGTGAGACTCTGTCTCAAAAAAATAAATAAATAAAAATAAAAATAAATGCCCACCATAGTACCCAGTTCAGAGTTGGCACTCAAAAACTTTTATGAATGAATGAGTGAATAAATGAGTGATGAATTAGGTAGAGGAGGAAACAGAGTAATTTGATTTGGCCTGGGATCACCAACACACACACACACGTCAATGAGGAATATGACGCACAAATCACCCTACATAATCAAAAGATTCTTCTTGGTAAGAGACAGATATTAGAGTGTCTGTGTTGACCTTTAATTCACCTTTGTAAAACATGGTTTAAAAAGACAGTCTGGCTCACAAAAGCAAGTAGGTACATTGTAAATCCACCAATTTGAGATTATTATAGTGGAAATACTAATAGGTTTTGACTTTTAATGAGCTTCTGCTTTCATTATTAAAAAGGTTCTACTCATTCTAATAAAAGAACTGTGATTTGTGGGTATCTTCTGATATATTTTAGTTGATTCTTAGCTTCAGCCACCTTAGCAAAAAGAAAGAAGAGGTTTCCCCAGTTGAATTTCAGATAAGTATACATACTGCAAGAGAGGCAGAAGGGAAAATGATAATTTGCTTTATTCATGAATCTGTTCAGATGCAATGTATGCTGCCCAGGCCCATGGAGTTTAGATAAGTCTATTTCTAGACCCCACACCTTGGTGACCACTATCTGTTCTAATCAGATAATCTATGGAAGCCAATGACTGTCTTCTCACTTGTTAAAAGCATTCATACTCAGGATGGGCAGAGCCTGGCAATTAAAAGCACAGATGGTATGTTGCTAGTATCAAAATTTCTTTAGAAACAAAACTGGGAAATTAAAATGTAAAGCAACACATAAGAATTAGACACCTCAAGCATGTAATTGTATATTTATTTCTCTTTTTAAAGAACACTCCTTAATGTAATTCAATATACAAACTTGGTTTCACAGAATTATAATCCACTATATAGCACAAAGATAACCCAGATTGTGTGTGTGCGTGCACACATGTGCGTGCCTGTGCACATGTTGCTGTACCCCTCCCTCTCTTCCACCCTTCTGGACCTACAAAGGCTCTTTCCACCTTCAACACTAACCAAAAGCCATTGTGAGTATTACATACAACAGACATCCTCCCACGAGTTCTTTGCCCTTGAAAGATTCTTTTCTCCATTCCCCCTGAGATAGCCAGGAGTCTGACACTCTTACCCTATGCAAAAGGGTAAGGTGACCTCCCTTAACACAGATGTTAACCCTGTTCCCATGTAAACTGGCTGACAGGAAGAGCTGGTGAGCAGGTTTCCATCCCCTTTTCCCCCTTCCACACCCAACCCTCAGAGTCCAAGTGCGACCCTCTGTGCAGCCTTAGTTCCAGTCACCATCCTGTGTAGCAAGAACTAAGGAGACTCTAAGCCCAGGTCTTCTCCATGAGCAGCGCACAGCACTGCCTGCCAAGCCACCGGGCCGGCCGATAACCAAGCTCTACACAGTCCCATGTGCTTTGTCACTTTAATTTTTTAAAGACACCTAGCATAGGTCTGTGGCAACCTAGTGTCCAACTGAGTTACATAAAATTGTACCAGTGATGCACTTGTACATATTTACATGGGGTGGAATGTTTTCCCATATTTTTAGATGAGTATATAGATCAACATGTTCACATAAGACCAAATACTTTTAATATTATTTATAACTGATTTATAAAGCTTTGAAAAAACTCACAATAGCACATTGTTTACTTTAATGCTTTACGGTACTATCATTTTAAAATCACAATCAGCACTTAAGTTATAGTCAATCCAGCAAACAAGAGACAAAAAAATATACAAGAGTTAAGAACTGACTGATACATCCTTTATCTTTTTTTTTAACTAATGCATAAGTGCAGAATAAGATACTCTAGTTTAAATATCTTGTTTACAATGTACATTTTTGTTCTAGTTACGCAACAGTAAATCCCATGCTTCACATAGAAAAGCAATCCACAACATTAAGAAAAAATGTACAATTTATGAAACAAAGTAAATAAATATTAGTATTACAGAATCAGAGCTGTACATAAAAGCTGTTCAGTTTTAATCATATAAAAATATGTTTTAGTGCAACCTCACATATATATTGATGCTGTTTTGCTTTACATCATTTAGATCCAAGTGTCCAAAAAAGGAAAGAAATTACATTTATTACAAAGCAGATACACAAATTCTAAAATATGTACAAATTACTGCTAAAAAATGCTTATAAGAATATAAGCAAAGTAAAGAAAAGGCACAAACATCTGTACAATTTTAAAAGTACCAGACCCAATAGGTTAATTTCAAATTTTGTTTTGGTCAGGCTCATGATGACTTGTTAATTTACCTAATTCTTTTGATATAACAAAAGTATATATAATAGCAAACTACTGTAACTTAGGACAGGCATGCTATAAACTTGATTACCTCCATTTCTAGAAAAACAAAACAAAACAAAAAAAAAAAAAGGGAAAATGTGGAAATGAAAGTCTCCATGCATCGTAGATCAATGTAGTTGACTCTTTTCTGACGAAGGATCTTTGCCTTCCTCTGTGCTTGAAGATAATTCCTTGCTGCTGTGAAAGTCCAACTGCTTGTCATCCACACAACTCTTGCTGTAAAACGTGGAGTGAGCTAATGGAGTCTGTGATGTACTAAAATTGTCCTTTTCACCATCATGCAAGTCAGGGTGGGTGGCTGAGGTACAGGGCTGACCTGGCTCAGGTCTACTAAAGTGTCTAATGCTAACATGTGCACTTCCTAGGGGGTTCTGGTGGGGCTCCTGCACCCGCGCTGGCTGATCTGCCCCAAGCAGAGCTGCCTCTTCTGTGGCAATCCGGAGAGAGGCAATGGCTTTTGTACAAGTCTGTATATTTTCCTCCTGTTCCCGCTCTGTTGCGTTTAGGCTGTCTTCTGAAGTGCTCTGTTTCATCAATAGCCGAGGAGAGGAGGGAGTGCTAGGTGGACCAGATGACTGCAAAGCGTGAGGACCTCGTTTCTCATGCTGCTTAGAAAGCACATAGGGGTCCTTGGAGAAGGACTCCCCAGGCGCGCCTTTCTTCTCCTCAAAGCCCTCCATTGGCAGGGGCAACGTGGGTGGAGGATGTAAACTGGAAAGGGCTGGCGGCATGGAGTGAACCATCTGGATCCCACCAACGGGCACCATGGGGATAGGAGCTCGCACTTGTTGCTGAGAGTGGAGTGGAAGATGACTGAAGACATAGTCATCAGGACCCTCCGGGAAAAGGCTGGAGCCTGGATGTTCATAAGCACCTTCTTGGTCTCCATAGAGACTGAAGTAAGGAACCTGAGGTAATCCTCTTCTTAAGTTCTGCACAGAGAACCAAAGAGAGCACAAAATTCAGATCCTGCTATGCTTCGTTCTTAGGTCAAGCTATTGGATTCATTCACTCACCCACTCACATATTCACTACCTAGAGAGGCTTTAATACCTAATCCTTTGATCAAGTTTTCCTACTTCAAGACAAAGGAGATTTCTCTGTTGTCTTTTATAATCCTTGAATAAAGGTGTCTGCCTGTGAAAAGTTGCTTTTGTTTTTAAACAGCAAAGTGATAAAGCAGTCAGGATGTTTTCCACTGGGTACAGAGACACATTTCAGCTCTGTTTTTTTTGCAAGAGATAATGAAAAGAAATTAATGGATAACTGGCAAAAAAATTTACTGAGCAAAAAACACTAATAAATATTAATAATATTTTTTTAATTCAAAAGGAAATAAAAAGATTACAATCTGTTGCTATACTGGACAGATTTGTAGTATTTTTCTTAAGTGTTGATGGGTATATAATTGGAATGACAAGTCTGAAAATTGGCTTTTAAAAAAAGTTTTCCACAGAACAGATGACAAAATGGAACCACAAACTGGTTCCTCCAATGTGTAAGACATTGGTCTAAAGGAATGCATTCCTGCTAAGAGATACTCAATGCAGAAGACCAGCTTCTTCATCCAATAACCAATCAAGGCCATTTAAGTCTTACATCAATAATAATTTTTTAAAGGAAACCATCCATCATAGAAGTAGTTAACATTATTTCAGACCGTTAGCAACTTATAGTCAACTCCATAGCTGTGAACCAAAGAAGACTGCATCTTAATCTTTCGTTTATATTATTATTTCCACCTCAATATCTTGTTGGCAATCAATAAATTAAGGATGCTTAAAATGTTCAGCCAGAATTTCAGATTTCATAGTCCTAGTCCTGAAAATGGAGAATTTATTTTCTATACTGTTTCTGTAGTGAAATACAACTTAGATCGTCAGATTTAATATTATCAGATTTTAATTACTGTGATTCACTCTTTAGTGGATTGTCATCTAAAAAGGACTTCATTTTTTCTATGTTTTGAGAACCAAAGATAGATAGATAGCTATAAACCCATACAGTACAGTAGTAGTCCAGGATAGAGCCAAAGAAGCTGTTCTTTTTCATTTCAAGAGTTTCAGTTCTAAAACTCAAGGTATGCTCTATACCATTAAAGATTCATCCAGTTCTTTTTTTTTTTTTTTTTTTTTTGAGACGGAGTCTGGCTCTGTCTCCCAGGCTGGAGTGCAGTGGCCGGATCTCAGCTCACTGCAAGCTCCGCCTCCCAGGTTTACACCATTCTCCTGCCTCAGCCTCCGGAGTAGCTGGGACTACAGGCACCCGCCACCTCGCCCGGCTAGTTTTTTTTTTTTTTTTTTTTTTTTTTTTTTGTATTTTTAGTAGAGACGGGGTTTCACCGTGTTAGCCAGGATGGTCTTGATCTCCTGACCTCGTGATCCACCCGTCTCGGCCTCCCAAAGTGCTGGGATTACAGGCTTGAGCCACCGCGCCCGGCCGATTCATGCAGTTCTATCTAGACTGTGATTTCTGCTACTCTCTGAGATGCTTAGCCCTTACCCTCCTCTGTGATATGTCATACACAAGCTGGAAACACGGGTTCTCCTGAAAGTGTGAGAGAAATGGTGACAGGGATGATTGCATCAACACTATCATTACCAGGACCTCATAAGCTGGGAAAGGTCGGGATTTTATGGTATGAGAAGCATTTAAATTCTGCACATAGACAAAATCCCCCTTGTATTTAATCAGGTTTGGAAAAGGCATGTCTCCTTCATCAAACACCAGTTTGGGAGGAAGACCTGTAATGCCTACAGTAACAATCTTTGAAGATAATCAAGTATGTTTTCTTTTAATCACAGCAATCACAGATTCAAAGTTTAAAATAAAATTGAGCTTGTTTATTTTTCCATTTTACTTCTGGCTGCTATTCTATGACCTCCACTGCATACAGCCCATCAGAATGGATCTGTGGGGGAACCGAGGAAGTGGGACAGAAGTCAGAGAGAGAGATGTCCTGTTACGTAAACTGACTTGAGATCCCCAACTCCAGGCTGACAAATGGAGTCATGAATTGTCCTCTAAAACCACAATAATACTCAGCATGTTCTAAATCCTGTAAAATCTTATTGGTGCTACTAATGAAAGTTTCAAATTTAGCTCTTCACTGATTTTAACCACAGAGCTATGTGTACAAGTAGAATTTCTACCATGTGGCCACTTCCACTGCTCCAAGCCCCACCAGGAATTTCTACACATCCTCTCTCCTCTCATTCACCCCTTCTTCATCCTCCAAAGAAACTCCCAGTAAGTTTTCTCTACTTTGGTTTTTACTCCATTTGCAATCCTATTGTTTTGTAATTCGGGCCTTATAAATGCGGTGGACAAACTTAAGAAAAATTTTGTCATGGAAAAACAAATAGTGAATTCAAATGTAGATTATGTTAAGTGTAAGTGCATATATATATAGACACATATACACATATGTACAAATGTACATACACAGACATCTATATATACATCTATACGCCATGTACCAGATCTATTACCCTACTCATCTCCTCAACAGTATGGCAGTAGGGACTTCTAGACGCAAATGATGAGAGGGAGATAGAAGAGCAAGAGCCTCCTTGGGGGCAGCAGGGAGCAGAGAAGGGAGAAGTGACCCATCTGTGCTCAGTCACTGGCTGGGGCTGCTTGGAGAGCGTGGACTTGGCTTGAAAACAGTCCTGTCCTGAAGGTGCTGACATACCAGTAGGAGGCTGTTTGCCCACTACATTCCTTATAGCTGAATGACACGTTCTTTCAGGGACAGAAATCTGCATGGGCCACCTCCCTGGCTGCCAGAAACAAATTAAGAAACCGTGGTCAAGAGGTTAAGTGACTTGCCCAAGATCACACAGATAACAAGGGATATGAATGAATGTTGACCGTTTCCCTAGACACAATCTTCATCTACACTACATACTGACGGCCTGGACACACCTTTGTTTCTCTTCTTGCTATCTATCTACAAAATTTTTAAAATGGAAAAGGAAATTTATTTATCAAAAAAAAGATAAGGCCACAAGCCATAATATTATTTCATCCTCAACCTTGAACCATGCATAGTAGACCCTCAAAAATTCAGTAAATATTGAATAAATGGATAAAACATACTTCCTTCTCTATCTATCTGTCTATCTATCTATCTATCTATCTATCTATCTATCTATCTATCTATCTATCTATTCATCCATCTATCGATCTTAAAATTAAAACTAACAGGGGCACTGGGGCAAAAACGACAGGGTGGCAGGATGCCTCTTGCTCTTCTACCTCCTTCTCATCGTTTGCATCTAGAGGTCCTTACTGTCATACTGTCGAAGAGATGAGTGGGGTCAATAGATCTGGTATATAGATGTATATATAGATGTCTGTGTATGTACATTTGTACCCATGTGTATATGTGTGTATACATATATATGCACATACACGTAACATAATCTGCATGTGAATTCATTCATTTCCTCCAAACCTGTGTTTGCTATGATCACCATCACTCCAAAAGCAGCCAGAATATGAATATGTCACACTGGGCTATAAGGTACCTTCACACCACAGTCAGTGTCCTGTGGTGTGAGAAAGCATGAAGTGGGCAGTGATTGGGACCAGTTGTCCCTACATCAGGGAGGCATGTGAACAATGTAGCAGGCTATACATCCTCTAAAGAGAATTAAACTGGGGAGACCAAAAGCATCATAAATGATAAAGTTTAACAACACTATGAAATGTGTCCATGATCAGCCAGGCATGGGGGCTCACACCTGTAATCCCAGCACTTTGGGAGGCCGAGGCAGGTGGATCACGAGGTCAGGAAATCGAGACCATCCTGGCCAACATGGTGAAACCACGTTTCTACTAAAAATACAAAAGTTAGCTGGGCGTGGTGGCAGGCACCTATAGTCCCAGCTGCTTGGGAGGCTGAGGCAGGAGAATTGTTTGAACCCAGGAGGTGGAGGCTGCAGTGCAAGGTCATGCCACTGCACTCCAGCCTGGTGACAGAGTGAGACTCCATCTCAAAATAATAATAATAATAATAATAATAATAATAATAGTAATACCCATGATCTGATATTTAAAAACAAAAACGAAACAACAAAAACACATAAAAAAACTGGTACAAATTCAGTGACTACTAAAACTCACCTCTCTCCAACTTTCTGGGCACATATCTAAAACTCACATGAACTTACTTAGTCCACTCTTTCAATTCCTTTGCCCAGCTTGACTGTGGGTTCCTGTAATTTTTTACAACCACAGCATGTTTGCACTAAAGGCTTACTTTTTCTGACTGAAAAACTGCATGTTTGCAGTTGACTGAATATGCACCACTATTTCACAAATGCCACACTCTCAATCCACCTGGCCAATGCCAGAGCACAGGCTGCATGGATGGCAGGGAGAGGCTTGTCTAACACACTCTGCCAGCATCACTCTGTATACCACAGAAAGCATGTGTCATCCCAGACTTGGTGTCACACGATACAGGGGATTTACAGTTCTCTATTCGTGCTGCAATGGCATAAACTGCAGAAGATCCCTTTTTCCTACTTTCGCTAAGGCACCAAAACCTGTGGAAATGTATCTCTTTTTCTTATTAGCTTGCTAATTTGTTAGCTTGGTAAACAGCATTCCAATTGCCATACACGTTTCTGCAGGATTTGCTTCATCAAGATGAAGTTGGTGCCAGATTTGTGAAAAGACAGTGCTGGGGATGGGGACATGAATGCAGCAGGTTTCCTAAAGTGAAAAAATGACAGGCTGAGCTCAGGATTCAGGGTGGTGGAAGGTGATGAGAGGGAGAAAATTGGCCGCCAGGGCAGTGATAAAACAGAACTGGGAGCTGGCAGTGTCTTCTCTGGCTGTGAAGAATGATGCTGATGCACATGACACAGAGATCTGGAGCAAGGGAGTACAACAAAGAGCAGAGACCAGGAAATCAAAACACATTCAAGGCAGACAGATTCCAAAGGTATCATGCCTCTGTCTGTGCTAAGTGCATGCTTTACTCATTTTTGAAAATCCTACACAAACTGAAAGAGACATCACAATCTACTGAGCCGTGGAATTAGGTAGGACAGGTGCTTTTTCTATGAATTTGTATTAAACCTACTGCTTAAACGTAATGCATGATGGCTACTGTTATTTTCATCTATAATGAAGGCACATCATGGAAATCTCTGCACATTCTCGCTTAGCTCTCCTGATTTCCCTTTCTCCTTGGGCCCATGCATCCACTGAGCCAGTGCATTTGATGATAGTAATGGCAAGAAAAGCAGACAGGCTCATGTCTTCGATTTATAAACATGCCAAGTGTGTCATTCTCTCCTCTCCCTGTCCCTGACCAGTTTCACATGTCCACTCATGATGGGCAAGGTAATGAATGTATTAAAAAATAAAAGTTTTTGAGGCCAGGTGCAGTAGCTCATGTCTGTAATCCTAGCACTTGGGAGGCCAAGGCAGGTGGATCACTTGAGGTCAGTCAGGAGTTTGAGACCAGCCTGGCCAACATGGTGAAACCCTGTCTCTACCAATAAATACAAAAATCAGCCAGGTGTGGTGATACACGTCCGCAGTCCCAGCTTCTCCAGAGGCTGAGATGGGAGAATCGCTTGAACCTGGGAGGCAGAGGTTGCAGTGAGCCAAAGTCGTGCTGCTGCACTCCAGCCTAGGTGAAAGAGTGAGACCCTGTCTCAAAAAACTAAATAAATAAAACAAAAATCTAAAAAATAAAAGTTTTTGAAAGTCAAGGTTAATACCTGAATTAGAATCCTTACCTGGTGATGAGTGATGTCTAAATGTCCCTGTGAATGTACGTCCATGCAGTCATGGCATTCTAAAGGTTCATCTTTTTTACTTACAAAAAGGCTTCAGCTTATGTCTATCATTAATTAAGTTTAGAAAGCCTTCAGAAAGGTCTCACTTATTCCCACTGGGAATGCACTGCTGTTCTGACGCAATATTACACTTCGGGTAATGCCACAGCCATGTTACCGACAATAGCATATGACAAAAATGTCTCCCCACTATTTTCAGTAGCCAGATTCACTCCACCCATGACAGATACCCATATTCTACTAAATTTCACACCAGTGCATTATCAGGAGGCACCAATGTGCTTCCACTTATATATTAGAAAGAAAAGTGAATTATACTTACAGGAGGCCCCAATACAATTGGTTCTGCTTGCAAATACTGCCCCACGGACAATGGCGGGTTATGATATAAAGCCCTTCTGGGAGATGGCGCTCTTATGGTGGTCATGTATCTTCTCTCTCTTCTAGGAGAGAGGTCTCTTCTCGCTGTGTTATCTTTCCCAGGAGACACTGGCCTCCTTGAAGACAAATGCCTTCTTGGTGAAACATCTCTTTGGGACATCTCTCTTCTCAATGCAGCTTCCTTTCTTGGTGAAAGATGTCTCATGGGTGACAGATCTCTCCTAGGTGATAAATGTCTTCTGGGAGATAAATCTCCTTTGGGTATCAGATACCTCTTTGGTGAATTATCTCGGCAGGGTGAAGAATCATATCCTGGAGAGGAATGGCGACTTGAGGGTGAGAAGTCCCTGGGAGAGGAGCTTGGCTCTGAAGGTAGCATGCACTCCTCATCCATACAACTAGGTATGTCCAATCTGTCTTTGTCTGGTTCTGAGTCCGTGCTTTTGCTCTGGAATAGCCTCTGGTATTCTGTCATCTGGGTATCTTCACATGAGTCACTGGGTGTCATAAGCTGAGTAACTCGAATACTTGGCAAAGTAACCAAATAGCTGATCAATGAAGAATGTCCCAGGGAATTATCTGAAGGAACCCCGTGGGGTACGGTGCCAACATTCACAGGCAAAGAGGAGAATCTAGGAGGCTGAGGACTCGTGCTTCTTGATCTTGTTTTTGGTGTTAAATCTCCCTGGTCGTCAAAGTCATCCTCATCTTCATCATCATCATCATTATCATCTCCATCCTCACCATCTGATTCCTCGGCATCTGAGAACTGATGATCAGTTGAAATGCTGGACATGCTATGCTTCTCTGCTGCTTTGTGCAAATCTTCCATATTTTCTGAAACAATTGAACAAAGATTATGGAGATCAAGATCCAAATGTCAAGGTTAGGATCTTATTTAAGCCCCATTTCTTTCTAAAAGTTTTTCCCAGTCCCTAGTGCCCATAGACAGTTATGTCTGAGAACTCCTATAAAATGAGGCACTTACCTGTGTGACCCTGCATTCATTCTATCTTCTTGTATATCTATTTGTTTTCATCCCCAACTTACAAGAAAGATTCCACAGTAGGACTTTATATCTCAGACATCATCCCACTCACAGAAAACCCTCAACAAATGAGTATGGATAATGTTAATGATGATGCAAGAGGAAAAAGAAAGGCAACAACCTGTCTCTGCAAGCTCAGATGCAAACGTATGTCTAACTGATGTATCTCAGGAGGTCTGGCCAACCTCAATGATATTTGTTTGCTTGTTTTCCTACTGGGATTCTTCTTAACTTAAATAATAATACATTAAAATACTTTTCAAATTTCCCAAAAAGCCTCATAAAATCTAATTTGCTATCACAAAGCAAGTGCAATTCTATTCCCTTCATGGCTCTAAATAGAAGTATTCTCATAGTAAGGCCTTTTTTGCCCTCAGAGTCAAAACAGAAATGCATTTCTTCTCAGTAGATTTCAAGCAATTCAATGTGTCAGATTTATTTTCTATAT
This sequence comes from Piliocolobus tephrosceles, assembly GCF_002776525.5. Classification (NCBI taxonomy): domain Eukaryota; kingdom Metazoa; phylum Chordata; class Mammalia; order Primates; family Cercopithecidae; genus Piliocolobus; species Piliocolobus tephrosceles. Next base: position 41,748,910 of record NC_045438.1, read on the forward strand.
TTAGTATTTAATAAAATGAAAAGTGATCACTTTTTAAAAATATCTAAACTTATTTTACCACCTCAGCCACAGAGCTCCACTGTGCATAATGAAGATGTCTGCCAACTCATTTATGACATACCTGCTTCCTCAGTTTCTGTATCATCCACTGATGTCATTGAGACTCCCAATTCCAGGCATTTTTTCATGTGTGCTTTAGATTTCATATGCTTTGTCAGGTTTCCTTGAAAATGTAGCCAAAAAAAAGAGAGAAATTAATTGGTTATCAAATTAACAACCGCTGATGGCTGCTCCAAATTCAATGCGAAATGAATTAATTTTATTAAATTCATCATGTAACACAGATTTGTTTCTACCCACTATCCCTTGTTTCAACCTTAAGAAAAATAATCTGGTTTTTGAAGATAACAATCCCTGAGAGCTTTGGCCCAATCTCAGATATTCTTTATTCTAGAAGATATGTGGAAGTCCAGGCTCACATCTTTTCAAGAGTAGGCTCCAAGCAAAACTGGAAATCCCAGGCTCTTCTGCCTGAGAAGGGATCTCATATCTATCCAAATGCACCAGCCTCCTGGGACTCCACGTAAACAGGGAAACACAATCTGGCCACATATCTCAGAGATACTTCAGAATGAAATATTCTCAACACACCCACTGGGCCCCTGACCTTCTGGCATTGATCAGGTATAGAGTAACCTCCAAGGATCTTCAAAGTTCAGAAGAAAAATACACACAAACTAATGTGAGGGCAAACCTTGTCAGTGCACTGAAAGATCCATACAAACAATTAGCTAACTCTCATAGGAAGCATTATTCCCAGTATTTAGCATCTATCTGTCTGACATATGTTAGCAAACGTTATGACAGCAATTCTTCAAATTCTGGAGCTGCAACATTCTCTTTTTATTTATCTTCAGGCTCCTATCACGCTAAGAAAAAAAGAAAAGTTTCATGCTGAATATGTTATAATGATAATGGCATATACAATTATATGTGTATATGAATATGTGTATATAAATTATATATATAATTTGTGTAACTGCTTTATGAAATGTGAGAAATTTTGAAAACATTGATCCAATCCTCCTTGACCCAGGATCTACAGAAGAATGTACATACACACACACACACACACACACACACATATATTTATATATATAAATTATATGCCATATAACTTATCAAAAGAGATTCAGGAACAAATTCAGTTGTAAGGAACCTTTACATCACTTCAGTGAAACCAGTCATAATGTTATCTGTGCCTTTGACAACGCTTTAGCAATGTACCAACAAATACTTTAAGAGAAGGCTCTGTGAAATCTCCGTGGAAACTCAGCCTGCTAGCATAGTTTATTCCTCTTGTAGGAGTGTTAAGCTTGCTGTTCATGTAATGTGTGAGCCGCAGTTAAAACTGGGACACCGTTATTATTTTACTCATATTGTCTTATTATTTACTTATTGCTTATATACTTATCAATTTTACATGCCGTTTTGATAATTCCAAACAGAAATATTTCCAGGCCCCCATTGCTCTTATTTATCAAAACTTTTATCTACCATTTTTTAAAGAGCTCAAAAATGTTATAGACATATCAAGAATCCTTAAATCTAGAAAATTAATGAAACGTATCTATAAATTAATAAAAATAATCACTTCTGCCAGAGTGCAAGTATGCTATGGATGTGTATAGCTATGGATGCTAAGCGTATTGGGAGAGTTTATTTAGATTTTAATATGTGTTTCTTTCTCCTACATTTTTCTCTCCATTCCAAGGATAGTCAGGCTTTAGACTCCCATCTTCAGAATAGGTCTGTAGCTAGAAATCTGGATCTGAAACAATTCCACCATGGCTTTAGTTTGTCAAAGTCATGAGCTGTGGAAGTAACGTATAAGGACAAGGAGAGGGAAGGAGAGTGGCGGGGGAGGCCCTTGAGGAAGTGGCACAGACGAGGAGAAGGGATTGGTCGTGCAAGGGCGTTCCATCTGTGCTCAGACGACAATGTGGGTTTGGACAACAGGCATTTCAGCCGGAGGTGAAAACTGGCAGGGTTTTCCAGGATGTTTTGCTCATTTTAAGATTCTGAGACATTTGCACATTCCCAAAAGGTGACAAGGAAACTCCAATAATGACCAAGAAAAAATTATTTCCTTCAGGAGATGATGATTCAGAGACAGACTTAATTTGATTTTTAAAAATATCTAGAGATGTCTCATTTCTTCATCCAGTTTTTCACACAACTACACCTGCAGCAAACTCATATGCCCAGTGAAGATATGTATCATTCGTAATGACTCCTGAATTTGCAGTATTCCCTAAAATCAAAGTTTTTATTTTCTTATCTCCTAAGGAATCTCTTAGTAAAGTTCTGTATAAAGGGCTTGATTGTGCAAAGGTGAGTGGTATTTAAAAGGCCATATGTTTATTTTTTGAGATGCAAATGAACACATACTTTATTTCAGCTTCAAATGAGGCACTCCTGTCATACAGATCTTTTTAATAAAAAAGAAACAGATATGTTGAGAGGCTACCCATTTACACTTCTACAGCCAATACAGCAATTTAGGATTTTCAGCTATAAAAGAATATAGCTATACATTTCTCTACCAAAGATAATTTTACTTGATATTTATTTTTCTTGAAGGGTATCAGAGCAGATTAATCAATATGAAAATTTAAAGTGGTGAGGGAATGCCTATAGTATCCACTAAACCTAAGGTAAAACACACTTCTGCAAAAATCAAACAACCTCTAAAAACATAACTGAAGCAACTTCCTTCAGTAAAATATTTTTACATGAATCTATCTGTTAAAAATGGATTTTTTAAAAAAACTTCAAGGCAAGTCCTAGTTTTATAAGACTAATAGTTATGTACTGAGAATCAGAAATTGTCTCTGTGCTGATAAAAACAGGGAATACAAGCTATCAAATTTCTATGCATAATTAATGCAACTGTGGATGGAGGCACCCACCTGGGAATGTGTGGGTCTCTACATTATTTATAATCTTGAAACTGACCAAGAGCACATGTTTTCTTCCCAGCTGCTGCCTTGCTTCTCTAATACCACTGCATGTGCAGGATTTCAATGCTGGTATAAATATTATCTAGACCACATAACCTTTCCAACATGAAGAAATAGCTATCCAGACAATTCGTAGCCACTTCCTTTGGAGACAACTGGCCCGGACCTATGTCTATTGCTCTTAATTAAGTCATAAAAGGAGCCTCACAGTCTCACATACATCCTTTGATCACTTACTTGAGGGAGAAAATACATTTTGTGGAATCATATTTTCACAAACAAACCATCTTTATTGTTGATGAAGGCTAGTTATAAAATAGCACTCAGAAATCTAAGTAGCCATAGAGAAGTATTTTTCCTCTCAAAAAAATCAGACTTGTACCTTTCGTTTTGAAGGCAAAGTTACATAACTTGCATACATAAGGCCGAACATCAGTATGAGTACGGATGTGTTTTTTGAGCATGCTTGGCTTCTTACAGCGAATCCCACATTCTTCACAAATGTACTTTCCACGGCCACGTCCTCTGACATATACGTAATCTTCATTTGATTTGTACCTGTTTTAAAAAGAGGGAATCCAGTGGTTTTCAAACATTCTTAGCATGTTATATCTTAAAGCAAAAGCTAATTATTTGCATGGCAAACTTTTATGCGGGTCTTTTGCAGACAATTATTCAACTTTACTTCTATGAAGCCTGTGAAATTTATGCAGTAAATGCCTGAAAGAACTAGATAATAGATTTGGCACTGTAAACAAAATGTAATGCTACATGAAATTCAAAATGGAATTGGCTCCACTATTACATGTGAATTTATAGAGTTGGGAAATAGATGTTCAAATTAACTTATGTAAACCTCAAAGAGTTGCAGACCTTTGGATTGGATTCTAGTATGGCCTCCAATCAAGGGACATACAAAAAGCATACCAACATATTCATCATGTAGCTTTTGTTAACATTACATCATCTAAGATGTGCGTGTACAAACATACAACCCTCTAAATTTGCTAAATTAAGTATAACTGATAATAGAATTCTTCATTGCAAGTTCCTACTCTATTTTTACAATCCTGGCATGAGAGTGCCTCAGAAATTTCTAGTTTACACAGGGTGAGCTCAGCTCACCAACTGTTGTCTACAGATTTGATATGCTCTTCCCGAAGACCATGAATCTGTAATAATGTGGAGTCTAAATTTCAACTAACTTCTTCAAGGTAGTTACATAATGAAAACTAGGGATCCTATTTTTAATCAAATTTGCATTTGTTTCCAGAAGGGTTTCATAGAGATGTTTGAAAGGATATCCGAGGTCATCTTGCTTAATCAAATCAGCTAGAAAAACAGTCTTAGGCATTTTCTTTGATAATCGAGGGAAGAAATCTACCCAATGCTCAACCATGCCATTTTAGAATACAATAAAACATGATTTGTCATAGGATATAGTAGTATTATATGGACTAATTCAATGACTGCCATTATCTCTTAAGTCAAAGCTAAGGTTAGAATTTTAGGTTTAATGTTATTTTTGGAAAGACATTCCATTTGGGGAGTTCTTTTCATAACTTCCAAAGGTAAACTGACATGCAAAATGCCATAAACCACTGTGGATTTAGTTTAAGGCATTACGTTTATAGTTTTTTTACATTCTAAGAGCATTTCAAACTTCCTCATTTTATCCCAGCTAATCCACAAACAGGAATAAAAGCAAGTTTAACTTCAGTCAACCAAGCTATTGAAATAATTTTAAGAAAGGAAATCCATCCACATATTTAAACAGCAACTCTGTTATGGATTCACATCTAATCTTAACGTTTTCTACTTTTTGGTCAGTACCAATACAGATGAGAGTTAAGCAGAAACTGTTGAAAACTATGAATAATCCATTTTGCATGTCTTTGGTTCCTTTAAATTTTCCCCCTTTCACCAGGAATTTTGACTTCTACTTGTTCTTCAAAATTATTTTGAATTTTATCTTTGTCTTTTCCAATAAAGTAGAAAAAAAACCCTAAAGATGCAAATATCTTTCAGCTTTAAATTTCACTATTCTCTGCCCCTAACTAGATGAAATTGCTTCAGAGATATAGACCAAAAAAATACTTTTGTACAAAGCTAATTTTCTTCAGGGAAGGATACTTCAAGCTTACTATAGCCCACCATCATAGTGATGGGAAATGCATTTTATCATCAAGCAGTATAATTTTATTTTCAATGTCTTAGCTGATTAACTTGCTTCCAGAATGAAAATACAGTAAAATTCTGTATAAAATATAATGATGTATTAGAAAAGCCTGTGTAAATAAAATATCATACAACAATTCCACAGGTCCATGAATCTACTTGATAATTGGTGGATTTTGAAAAAAATTCAAAGCTATGTTTAACTAAATTATTAAATGTATTATTAAACCTATCAATTAGATAACATACACTTAAGATTTTGGTCAGTAATACTTTTTTTTTTTTTTTTTTTTTTTTTAAGCTATCACTTTGCAATCGCCAAAATAAGAGGAGGTAACACAAGGTTTGGAAAAAACACTTGGTCACCACTGGGCAGAAATTGGGCCATAGATTAAGAAGTAATGGGACACAGCCCCTAATGGGGCAATTAAAGGAGGAGGAAATGAAATATGGGCACAATCCTTTTGGATCACCAAAACACAGCAATAAAATGTTCACATACGCTTTTTCACTTGTGTCCTTCGTTAGTGGAGATGGGCTCCCCCAAGGCATAGAGTAATTGTGGAGGTCTCGCTAATCTATTGGTGCAAGTGCACTGCTGTGAACGCTGCTGAATGTGAGAGGGTTGACTCAGTCACAGGGACCTCTCAGTCTCTGAGGAAAGATAAAACCTATATTTCTCTCATTTGTGTTAAAAGATGGGGGATGTCAAAAAAATATTGAGACAAGCTTCATGACTACATACAATTGTGGTTTTAGTGGTGAAAATGCTAGACATCCAAAGAGGGGAAAACCTAAGGGAGAACCAAATAGAATAATCCATCTCCAAACCGGTTACGCTAGGTGAAAAAAGGATATTTCATCTCACTGAACATTCCACACTTTTTATTTATTTATGTATTTATTTACTTATTTATTTGAGATGGAGTCTCGCTCTGTTGCCCAGGCTGGAGCGCAGTGGGGCAATCTCTGTTCACTGCAAGCTCTGCCTCCTGGGTTCACGCCATTCTCCTGCCTCAGCCTCCTGAGTAGCTGGGACTACAGGTGCCCACCACCACGCCTGGCTAATTTTCTTGTATTTTTAGTAGAGACGGGGTTTCACTGCATTAGCCAGGATGGTCTCAATCTCCTGACCTCATGATCCAACCGCCTCGGCCTCCCAAAGTGCTGGGATTACAGGCGTGAGCCACCACGCCCAACCACATTCCACATTTTATAGTCAGACAAATAACATTATTGTCCTCCAAATATAATTGGAATAAAGTCATGCCCATGAAAATATGTAAATAATAGATTTGTTGTAGAGATAAGGCTAATTACATCATAATCTCCAAAATGTGGTTAGCATGCTTCAAAATTTTTAAATTTTAAAAGCCTAAGTGTAGGGTTTTCCTTCTATGTGACTGGATGAAAGATACATATCAAAATCTAAAATAAGACATTACACATGTGTAATTTTTCTTAACCATACAAATAACAAAGTCTTTGAACCTTATTACTTGAGTTTCTATGACTCAGGACTCAAGATTTGAAAAGAAATTCCTAAATACAGAGAAAGCGTCATAAACCAGAGAAGACTGGAAAGGCAAGACAAGTGAGGGCAATGTGGTACCCTGACTTGGATCCTGGGGCACAAAAGGATATTGATGGAACTGGTGAAATCCCATTAAAGCCTCCAGTTTATATAATAAGAAAAATAAATGAACAAATTAACTAGTTCTGAAGATCATACACGATTGTGCATGATCTGACTTTTGTAAGCATAGAATAAAAATACGTCCATCATTAAAACAAATACCTATAAAATCATCAAAGAATGAATAAACTTAGATGACATCAAGTGTCCTCAATTTAGTAGATTTCATAATAAATTAGAGGGGTGGAAATTTAAGGAAGAGGCTTGAATGATATCCATTAGGGACATTTTCATGAAAAGGAAGTCCCAAAAGCAAGGGCATGAACTTATGATCTGTTACCAGCCAGAGTTCAGAAATGCGAATAGAAAAGGAATTTACTTCAGCTCCCAACCAGATTAGACAGTACTTTTTCCATGCAGACATTCTGGACCATTTACTCTGACCTATAACTGAACATTTTACATTTGCACTTATGTTTCCTTACCCTCCTTCAAATATTTTAATTCGGATTGGCTCAGTTTGTTTGGATCCAATATCTTTATCTCCATGAATATCTCCTTTCCCTCTTTCCTTTAAGATATTTCCCACTAGTTTCCTTTCTAGTTTGCTGCCAAATAAAAAGGATGCATCAGGTTTCATCTGTAAGACAAGAATAGAGAATCATTTCACATGCTTTCTCCAAGACACAGGAGCCCCTATGTCCCATTCTTCCATAATCTCTGAAAATGATCCTAAATTCTGTATCAAAAGGCCAGGAACTAGTTATATAAACGAAGGGCCACTAGGGATAAAATCAGATAAGAATGATAGTTTCCACTGAATAGAATCAACATTCTGTTAGATATATATTATATAAATACATATTATATATAAATATATATATACACATATGTACTCAGCACTCTGTGCAATGCTAATACTTAAACGACATTCTATGTTTCGAAGTAGCAATGAAAACAATCTATATTAATTAAGGAACTAGTCTCAAAAATTATTGAATGGTAACTGATATAAGAGAAAACATCTTTTTAAATCCTCTATTTGCCTCCTTACTAATTTAGCAGAAATTTCAAAATGCCCCTTAATATTTTTATAATTTTGCATGGAAGGCATTGATGGTTCTTGTAGGAACAAACCAGCCAGCAACTTGGAAAAATAAGTTTTGAAGGAGATAGATGTCTCGTCAATGAGAGTAAGCTCTGCAGCATTTGCAAAGCTCAATCCTCCATCCTCATTTTTCCTTTCAGTCTCCACTCCCTGCTCTACGGCCCACTTCACAATTCCCTGAATTCCTCACAACCAAAGAAAATTAGACCTGCTAGGTCACTCACAAAGATCAGAAGGAAAATAACCCATGGGAATTAATCCCAGTGGTAGGATTTCATGGCACCCACATTTTTACATTTTAAAAGCATAAATGTAGGCTTTTCCTTCTGAAAATACAGAAAGTGACACTTTCAATATTTGGACCATGCCTGAGACCTCAGAATCAAGTGCAGTCAGTGGCTTCTTCCACTCCTAAGTAAGGCCAGACTTTCTGAGAACGCCCCCACACTGACCTTCGTTTTCCTTACATATATATATATTTTTTGGCCTTATATCCTTCACTATGTAGTCTGCTCAGCAATCAAATCCACAATACAGAGTTCTTCCTAAAACAATATTTGTTACCTGAGTAAACTGCTTCCAAGCACTTGATGATGTAAGCTTGCCGGTTCCTGGCCTATGCATAGCAGCCAGAGTATAAATTTCTGCAGTGATTTTTTGCTTGGACCTCAGCAGAGCCAGCGTGGTCTTGGTGTTCAATCCTGATGGGTTTGGGTTACAGGAACTAATGCACCATGAAGCATAAACTGAGGATTTGAAGGTGGCCTGTTGCACATAACTGGGTTTTGTATAATTCAAGAAGCACCAACTCACAGTAGTCGTTGTCCGCAGACTGGGGAACTGAAGAATCTGCTGGAAATCTGCCATGTCCGTGAGAAGAAGAGTTGAATCTGCCACGTTCCCACTGGGGGCAGAGGCCATGCGGACCAGCATGCCAACAGGCCGCTTGTGGCCCTTCCTTTCCTCTTCCGGCTGACCATCTCCCGCTGGTAATGAAGAACTCTGTGGGCTCATGCTCATGTCCGATGCCGTCTCATCGATATCTAATTCATCTGAAGATTCTTTGCTTTCAGAAGGCCCACTGGACTTCTGCCCCAGAAGTGGTGCCGGGGAACCAGAAAGCATCTCCTTGCTGGGTGGGAATGGCTCCCTGGAAGACGGGCTAACAGAAGGATAGTCTTGAGATGAGGAGGGCGACAGAGAGGAGAAGGAAGATGACCCCGACTGCAAGCCATCTTTTGGCTCAGAAGCACACCCTTGTCGAACCAGCTGGGGTTTCTGGGGGCGAGAGAGGTCCTTTTTGATGTCTGAGTTGTTCAGCTCCACAGCACTAAGCTCCTCCACAATCTGTCCATACATCTTTTCTTCTTTGACCCTTTTCTGCTGCTTGGTTTCCATGAAGAGCTCCAAGCTACTGGCTGGAGAAAGCATTCGCTTGCTACCTCCCAGGGTGGCCACGCTGTCAGAGGTGGAAGGTAAACACAAGGGGATTGAGGATTCTAAGCCGAGGGGTAAAGTCTGAGGTGCTTTCCAAATGGGGTACTTCTCCAAGCCAGCATGCTGCCCCAGCACCTGGGCAATGTTGAATCCTATCCCTTGCATGGCTGCGTTGGTGACCAGTGTCCTTTGGGTCATATTCTCATCGACTTTGCATATGACAATGGCAGGGCTATTCTGCCCAAGTATCTGAGAAATGCTTGTGTACATGACACTTCCATAAGATGGTACGTGTGTTTGGATCCGAACAGGAACCACTGTTCCCGGGAGGGACTGCAAAGGCCCAGCATTTGCCGAGGCAAAATCTTCTTGAAGAACCTGCTCAGAGGGCGTTTCAGTTGACTTACTGCTCTGCTCTGATGGAAACTTTGGAAGAAGGTTCTTTGGGTGTAGCCCTGATGCTCCTGAATAACACGGGTAGGTCTGCTCTTTCGTGTGTGCATACTCAGTAGGTTTCTTTCCAGTGTTCCCTGCCACATGCTCTAAGGGATAGCTTGAATGGATTTCTGTCTGAAAAGAGGGCTTGCCATAGCTCTTCTGAGGGGGCTGAGCAAAGGGATGTGGGAAGTGCGCCTGCCACCAGGGAGGCTGCTGAGCTGGTAAATGAACCATACAAACTGTAGGATATTGAAACTGAAACAAGGCATTCTGGATTGGAGAAAATGGAATTGTCTCTTGATGTGGAAATAAGTGTGGCTGTTCAGGTAAGTGTTTGCTTGTCATATAGGATGTTGGTTGGATCAAGGGATTTCTCAAAGATTCCTGACTGTCCATGTGCATGATCTGTGGTTGGGCCAGGTGCAGTGGCCCTGAGCTCAGCGGGGGACAAGGACCCACCACCTGCTTCCCTGGGTCCTCTTGCTGAAGAGGAGGCAGCACAGCAGGCAGGCCATGGTGCCACCCGGACCGGAGGCCAGCATGCAGGTGCTCCAGCTGCTCCTGCTTCACACTCTGATCCATGCTGGCCTCACCCTGGGAGATTTCTGGGGAGCCACTGAAGGAAGCTTGCCGCACCAGAAAGCATTTCTTCCTCTCCCTGGATGGTGATACCGTGGAGGCTGCCACTCCTGACACAGGAGCATGGGACAGATTCCCATAATCAAATGATTTGCTGCGAACTTCTGGGACTTCTGCTGGGTGAGGACAAGGCATCTGCTCTGATGAGCAGCGTCGCATCTCTTTCTGGTGGTGATGGCCTGGGACAGACAATGAGTATGAACCAGCAGGGACAGTCAGAAACTCTGAATGCTTCCCAAACTCATCCTGCTTAGGAAGTGCAGAAAGCTTACTAGTTTCTTCTCTTTCAAAAGACATGGAGAAACTGGAGCTGTGAGACAAGTTGCTTTCTTGGCTGGGGCTGCGGGAGAGGCCTGTGCCTGTGGATTCAAAGCTGGACTCCCCTGAGGAATGCTCCATATCGGCAAGTCGCAGACGCTTCTTTTTGGGTGGCAATTTCTCTGCGGGGAGCTGGGAAAGGGTCTCACTTCTCTGGGGCCACTGAAATTCTTCCACAGGCTTCTCTGGTTCTTTGCTCTGGGCTTCTTTCTCCTTCTCGGGTTTATCAGGCTCCTCGGTCACTCGAATCTCAGGAACCTGGATGTTGTGTTGCCGAACTAGCCTGGGCTGTGTGTGATAGGACGGCTGCTGCACCTGCTGAGATGGAGAGGGTTTGCCCCCACTTTCTGCACCATCCCCGGGTGGAGCCCACTCAGGACTCACTGGGGCTTCTGAAATCTCACTGTCACAAGTCTCTGAAGGGGAAGGGGCTTTATCCTGTGTGCAAGCCACAAGTTCGGCTGACTCAGATCTTTCAAATGAATTGGGTCGGCTCAGCGAGTTGGTGTGCTGAATCACAGAAATCACATTTCCAGGAGGTTTCCTGCCCCCTAGGTCTGACATCTTGTCTGAATCAATGGCTGAAGGTGACTCCTCTGACACAAGAGATGGACTTCCAGGCTGCAGTTGGGGCCGACATGGGTCAAAGCGTTCCGTGTGACCATGAGAAAGGTTTTCGTGTCCAGCCACGGCAAATCCACTCCTGACTCCTTCCTGTATCTGCAGTTTGGGGTCATAATCGGAAGCCATGATGCCCATGGGAGTGCTTACGATGCTGCTGCAGATCATGGGGGTGTCCTCTTCATCCCCTACGCTCTTCTCTTTCCGGCGTTTCCTGTTTTCACAGGTAGTTCCAAACATGCTTGGTACTCCCTGCAATGGCACCACAGGATCCATGAAATATTCTCCACCATGTTTTAAAGAACTCAAGCAGGAAATGTCCCTGTAGCCTTGCTTTGGTGTTTCAGAGTCCTCCCACTTCTTATAGGGTTTCCGACAGATGTCATAGTCATACGCAATCCTGTCCCCAGGAGACAATTTCTTTTCCTTCAGGGATGAACTGCTGACACCCTTCAACATCCTGCCATGGTGCTCGACCTCCACATGGCCCTCCTGTACTGAAGGCAGTTCAAATGCTGCTTGTCTTCTTAGCATGCGCTGAGGGGGTATGCCCACAGTCCCTGGATAGAATACATCGTCGGAACCAGTCATCCTTTCATCAAATGAGTGACTTCCTCTCAAAGAAGGAGGAATAGTTAGATTAGTTGCTGAAGACGTTGGCATTGAGTTGCTTCTAATAAGGGGTGAAGAGTCTACAGGAGCTTCTAAGAGAACTGGGTTACTGCCTTGGAAGTTTGCTGGATAAAGTTTTCCTTCATTCCTGATAGATGATGGAATAATCTGGGGTTGTCTAGACTCACTGTTGAACTTAGTGGATTTCAGCATGCTCGTTTGACTGGGGTCAACGTCTCCCTTGTTTGGGATCAGCTGTGAAACAGGATCTTCAAACATCTTGACATCTAACCTGGTGTTTACGTGAGGTAATGGTTCCATTATGCCCTTCCTACCCATTGCAGCACGCTCCTGACTTGTGGTTGTAACACTGAGTGCGTTTCTCGGACTAAGCCGACAGTATTTTCCAAAGATGATTTCTTCATAAGACTTTGCATTTGTGTTGGGAGGGCTTATTTGCTGCTCAGCACTTTCTGAGCGAGAAAAGTAACCAGAATCAGTGCTTCCTTTACTGTGCGGGCTCAGAAGGTTGAGCGATGGCTCAGAATCTTGTCCTTTTTTCTCTGACAGTCTTAGTGCAAGTTTCTGTTTGACTGTGTGCGAATCATCAGCCTTAGTATTTAAAGATGGATTTGGTAGCATATCAGGGCCAATATACTGAGAGGTTTCATTAGGGAGAGGAATCCCACTTTTAGGAATAATCAAAATCGGCACCTTCATTGGACCTCCCAATGATTCTTCCAATGACCCATGATAGCCACCTCTGCTGGCAATGTCCAGTGGGATGGGTGGGCCAGGACTCATTTTGTCAGAAGCCTCGGCAAATAAAGAACTCTCCTCATCTGTGTCTGTACTCTGTTCACCATCTGAATGTATTTCTGCTTCTACATCAATAAAACCAGCCTCTAGGTCCAATTTAGATACAGCTGACTCTGTGAAAGGTACTAATCCTGCCTTAATTGCATGGGCATGTGACTTCCTGTGCTTGTACAAATTGCTCTTTGTCTTGAAAGAGAAACCACAAGGTATACATGGATATGGCCGCTCCCCAGTATGGGACCTGATGTGTTTTTTCAGTACACTAGGTTTGGCACACGCTCTGCTGCAGTAAGGGCAAATGTACTTGCCAGGCTTTTTGGGTTTGTGCTCTTTCTTGTGAGCTTCTTCTGCCTGTTCGATACTTTTCTGGGAGTACTGGCTATAAGCAGGGTTCAGACTTGAAATCTTTTTTCTAGGATAACCACCACTGTGGCCATGTATAGGAAAAGGAAATAAGTCCTCGGAGGCAACGGATGGCAAAGGGCCAGGGAAAAGCCACGGAGGACCTTCGAGGCTCTGATGTGGCTTGGTGCTGTGCATGACCCCCTGTGGCAATGAGTGCTGAGGGAAAGAGAGTGAGTGTTGGCATGAGTAAGGACTTGGACGATGCGGTGGATATTGCTTCTCTGTGACTTGCTGCACCACTTCACTAGGGGAGGCCAGTTTCCCAGAACCAAACAGTTGTGCTGATGCTGTGTTTCCGATTTGCTCAGGCTCTATTTGTGGTTGCCGCTGTCCTTCTTGACTGCCAAAAGTGCTCATCTTAATAACAGCCGATTGTTCCTGTCTCCATCTACCTGATGCTTTATCAGTTTCTCCAGACCTTGAGGTAGCCTTTTGTCCTAGAGCTGTGTCCCCAGTGTCCATTTTGTTACACAAGGTCTTAAGTGCTAGTTCCCCTGAAAGCGGTGCAGACTCATGGAGTATCTCCAAATCTGTGCTTCTTAAAGCTTGGTTGCTTTCATGTTCCAAGGGGTCTGCAAACTTGCTGATTGCTCCTTCTCTTTGGAACCTTCCACACGCACACCACAGTCAATGGGCATTAGATAGTAATGTCCTTGGACCAGGGCTATAACACAGTTCTCTCCATTGTAGAAATGTCCATCCAAAAGCTAAGTGCAAATCTATAAAGATTTCTTATGGCATTTGAAAATTTTCAACTAGGATGAAATTGGATGATGAATAGTCTAGAAGAAATTTTGCCCATCAACTACAGCAAAGTTCAATTGCCAGTTTCACTACGATAAAATGACCTGAAGAAAAAGAAAATACAAAGAGATTGTCATAACAGTTCCAAATAAGAAACCAAAAATAAAACCTAACTAACCAACCAGAAATCAGATAAATTTGAAATGCTTTTTACTCCAAGGAATTATTTTTATTGAGATTACATTAATTCCACAATTCAAATATATTAATTTCAAACTCAGCGTTAAGTCATAAACATAAGTCTCTTCCATGTTTGAATTTTGGTCACTCTTTTAAATACTTTTTAACTTTAGAAAAATATCCTTGATGGATATTATCTACAAAAGTGTAAGATTTTAGAAAACCCCATTAAAAAAATTAGAGCTATTCCTAACCAAGTTTTATGATTTGTATGCCAAAGTGTATTACATATCTCTATATAGGGATATGTTTTATAGCTTAATACAAAAAAAAATGTGGCCAGGCAGGGTGGCTCACTCCTGTAATTCCAGTACTTTGGGAGGCTGAGGCAGGTGGATCATGAGGTCAAGAGACCGAGACTATCCTGGCCAACATGGTGAAACCCCGTCTCTACTAAAAATACAAAAATTAGCTAGGTGTGGTGGCATGCACCTGTAGTCCCAGTTACTCGGGAGGCTAAGGGAGGGGAATCGCTTGAACCCGGGAGGCGGAGGTTGCAGTGAGCCGACATCATGTCACTGCACTGCAACCTGGCAACAGAGCGAGACTCCATCTCAAAAAAAAAAAAAAAAAAAAAGTTATATATTAATATAAATATAAATATAACATAGTATACATATAAGCATACATATATAAAATACATGTTTTATAAAATTCATAAAGTATTATATATTACTATAAAGTATAGGTTTATTTTACAGCTTAAAATCAGTGATTAGTAAAATGACATCAAGGCTATAAAAATCAGATGTCACAGAACTTTGGAAAAGATAAAAGGGTGCATCTAAACAAAACAATTATAAAGTCTTCTTAATATGGAAAACAAAGCATATTTCTAGGGCAGTTTAAAAATGAAATGATTACCTGAACAGTTTAGAGCTCTCATGGGCATGATTGTCCTGACGCTTCCTGGATACAAAATAAATGCAGTTAGGAAAAATTGTTCTATTAAACCATACCATTGATATATACAAATACAAATTCCAATTTCCAGTTCATTATACAAAGGGTTCACAAAGCTATGTACCCTAAAACAAAAGCAAG
Source organism: Piliocolobus tephrosceles (assembly GCF_002776525.5). Classification (NCBI taxonomy): domain Eukaryota; kingdom Metazoa; phylum Chordata; class Mammalia; order Primates; family Cercopithecidae; genus Piliocolobus; species Piliocolobus tephrosceles. Next base: position 41,764,172 of record NC_045438.1, read on the forward strand.
AAACTGCTTCAGAAAGCATTACACTAGAAGAGAAGAGTAAACCTTATATTGACACTGTGACTCAAAAATAACTCAGAGAAAATATTATAAAAACATCATGGTAATATTTTCTAAGATAAACGATTATTATATATCAAACATCTTAGTTATTTAAATGTAATCAGGCTAGTTCTATTTCCCTAGATACTAAAAGTTGAGAATAGTGGGCATTTTTTGTTTTGCTTTTTGAGACAGTCTCACTTTGGTGCCCAGGCTTGAGTACAGTGGTGGAATCACTGTTCACTGCAGCCTTGACCTCCCTGAGCTCAGGCGATCCTCCCACCTTAGGCTCCTAAGTAACTGGGACTAAAGGTATACACCACTACACCCATCTAATTTTTGTATTTTTTTGTAGAGATGAGGTCTTGCCATATTGCCCAGGCTGGTCTCAAACTCCTGGGCTCAAGCAATCTTGGTCTCCCAAAGTGTTAGGATTATAGGTGTGAGCCACCTCACCTGGCTGAAAATAGTGGGGTTTTTTGTTTAGTTTTTTTTTTTTTTTTTTTTTCTGATAGGTTTGAATGTTTATGTTTAAAAAGAATAAATTTCCTTTTTAGGAAATTTACATAATGGCAAAGTGAAGAAGTCCTCTAGATGAGGGCCTATGACTCAGGAAGACTTGACAACCAAGTAATCGTTCAATTTTAAGTGGATACTCAACTTCCTTAAGGCAGTGTTCAATAAGGTACCCAGAGGGTTCTGAGAACTTCAATGATAAACTGTATCAACTGTCATAAAACCTCAGATGCTTCCTTGATAGGCAATGTGTCAGTTTATCAAAATAAAAATGATCATACACATTGACCTAGAAATTCCACTGCTGGAAATATATCCTTACAGGTGTCCTTGTACAAGCGCACACTAATATATGTACAAGAACTGCTTAAATAAATTATGGCTCAATTATAAAACTGAGGCATTTGAAATAAAGTATAGCTATAAGTGCCAATATAGAAACTTGTTCAGGGAATAGTAACATTAAATGCAAGAAAAGCTTATTGCACCCTAGTGGGAAGACATATTGTTAATCCTATGGGTGAAAAAGAGGAACAATTGATCAACAGAACATTCCTGTGAGGATGCCAGGCAGCATGGACACCAGCCTGATCAACATAGAGAAACTCCGTCTCTACTAAAAATACAAAAAATTAGCTGGGCGTGGTGGTGCATGCCTGTAATCCCAGCTACTTGGGAGGCTGAGGCAGGAGAATTGTTTGGACCTGGGAGACAGAGGTTGCAGTGAGCCAAGATGGAGCCATTGCATTCCAGCCTGGGCAACAAGAGCAAAACTCCATCTCAAAAAAAAAAAAAAAAGTGGAAACTGGGATTCAGAGGAAAAGCAAAAAAAGGATTTTTACCTTTCACCTCATGACTTTCAGTAAGTTTAATTTTTGTTTATTTTTCTTAACATGAGCATGTTTATCTTTTTAAATAAATTACTGGTTAATAATTTTTAAAAATGCTTCCATGCAGATGTACTGCAGATTCCTAAAGCAAAACTCAAATAGTAGTCTTACTTCCGTGGGCAATTTTCTCCCTAACATAGAATTTGACTGTGATGATGATGATGAGAGAAGTTGCACTTTGAAAGGGAAAAAGCACCTGGAAATTCCCACAGGAACAGTAAGTCTTTGGGTGAGAAATCAGTAGCCCCCAGATATTTGTAGTAAGACATCTGTACTCAAAGATTCCTTCTGTTAATGGCCATGAAGCCTAAGAGATTTGTAAAACAGCAGTCAAAAAACTAAACAAAGATATTAATTTCAGTTTGCTAAAAAGTTTTGCTGTTGGATTTAATTTTTTGCTGCGCAATAATTTTCTGTAGCATCCCTCTATAGGAAATGAGGCGAAAACTGAAGCAGAAGTGATGGCCTCATAATATTCCAATGCAAATTTACCTCTGTCAATTCCAGGAACCATGCTAAGAAGAAGAAGACACAATGTTGATTCTGATTTGGCTGACTGTGTTTAATTAACTAAATATTTAAGGTTCATGTAGACACAGCCTCTGTCAGATTTGCAGAGGTAAATAATATCCTCTAAAATGGAAGTATGCTACACTTCCAATTCAAGACAAGCATGTGTGAATCCTCAATTAGGACTCAGAGTTTGAAGTGAATAATTTCTAAGTTACTCTTCAGATTTAATATTGTATCATGGTATTGATCTACGCATGCAGTTCCACTGTTAATTATAACAATGATAATGGCTGTCATTTACTATATATTTACTATGGGCTGACACATACTGTTAAAGAGTTTCA